>NC_134497.1:31513095-31584026 GCF_040206685.1 Ascaphus truei | reverse complement strand
TGCCATGGAGCAGGGGGGGACTCTGTGCCATGGAGCAGGGGGGGGACTCTGCGCCAGGGAGCAGGGGGGGGACTCTGCGCCAGGGAGCAGGGGTGGGACTCTGCGCGAGGCAGCAGGGGGGGGCTCTGCACGAGGCAGAAAGGGGGGACTCTGTGCGAGGCAGCAGGGGGGGACTCTGTGCGAGGCAGCAGGGGGGGACTCTGTGCGAGGCAGCAGGGGGGGACTCTGTGCGAGGCAGCAGGGGGGGACTCTGTGCGAGGCAGCAGGGGGGACTCTGTGCGAGGCAAGAGTTGGGGGGACTCTGTGCCATGGATCAGGGGGGGACTCTGTGCCAGGGAGCAGGGGGGGGACTCTGTGCCAGGGAGCAGGGGGTGGGTCGACTCTGTGCCAGGGAGCAGGGGGGGACTCTGCGCGAGGTAGCAGGGGGGGGGGGACTCTGCACAAGGGAGCAGGGGGGGACTCTGCGCGAGGCAGCAGGGGGGACTCTGCACGAGGGAGCAAGGGGGGGACTCTGCGCGAGGGAGCAGGGGGGGGGGACTCTGCGCGAGGCAGCAGGGGGGGACTCTGCGCGAGGCAGCAGGGGGGGACTCTGCGCGAGGCAGCAGGGGGGGACTCTGCGCGAGGCAGCAGGGGGGGACTCTGCGCGAGGCAGCAGGGGGGGGACTCTGCGCGAGGCAGCAGGGGGGGACTCTGCGCGAGGCAGCAGGGGGGGACCCTGCACGAAGCAGCAGGGGGGGGACTCTGCGCGAGGCAGCAGGGGGGGGACTCTGCGCGAGGCAGCAGGGGGGGACTCTGCGCGAGGCAGCAGAAGGGGACTCTGCCTGAGGCAGCAGGGGGGGACTCTGTGCCATGGAGCAGGGGGGGACTCTGTGCCATGGAGCAGGGGGGGACTCTGCGCCAGGGAGCAGGGGGGGGACTCTGCGCCAGGGAGCAGGGGTGGGACTCTGCGCGAGGCAGCAGGGGGGGGACTCTGCACGAGGCAGAAAGGGGGGACTCTGCGCGAGGCAGCAGGGGGGGGACTCTGCACGAGGCAGCAGGGGGGGGGGACTCTGCGCCAGGGAGCAGGGGACGACTCTGTGCCAGGCAGCAGGGGGGGACTCTGCGCGAGGCAGCAGGGGGGGACTGCGCGAGGCAGCAGGGGGGGACACTGCGCGAGGCAGGCAGGGGGGGGACACTGCGCGAGGCAGCAGGGGGGGACTCTGCGCGAGGCAGCAGGGGGGGACTCTGCGCGAAGCAGCAGGGGGGACTTTGCGCGAGGCAGCAGGGGGGGACTCTGTGCCATGCAGCAGGTGGGGACTCTGCGCCAGGGAGCAGGGGGGGGACTCTGCGCCAGGGAGCAGGGGGGGACTCTGCGCCAGGGAGCAGGGGGGGGACTCTGCGCCAGGGAGCAGGGGGGGGACTCTGCGCCAGGGAGCAGGGGTGGGACTCTGTGCCAGGGAGCAGGGGTGGGACTCTGAGCCAGGCAGCAGGGGGGGACTCTGCGCCAGGGAGCAGGGGGGGACTCTGCACCAGGGAGCAGGGGTGGGACTCTGCGCCAGGGAGCAGGGGTGGGACTCTGCGCCAGGCAGCAGGGGGGGGACTCTGCACGAGGCAGCAGGGGGGGACTCTGCGCGAGGCAGCAGGGGGGGGAAATCTGCGCCAGGGAGCAGGGGGGGACGATGACTCTGCGCGAGGCAGCAGGGGGGGACTCTGCGCGAGGCAGCAGGGGGGGGACTGTGTGAGGGAGCAGGTGGGGGGGACTCTGCACGAGGGAGCAGGGGGGGGACTCTGCGCAAGGGAGCAGGGGGGGGGACTCTGCGCGAGGGAGCAGGGGGGGGGACTCTGCGCGAGGCAGCAGGGGGGGACTCTGCGCGAGGCAGCAGGGGGGGACTCTGCGCGAGGCAGCAGGGGGGGACTCTGCGCGAGGCAGCAGAAGGGGACTCTGCCTGAGGCAGCAGGGGGGGACTCTGTGCCATGGAGCAGGGGGGGACTCTGTGCCATGGAGCAGGGGGGGACTCTGCGCCAGGGAGCAGGGGGGGACTCTGCGCCAGGGAGCAGGGGTGGGACTCTGCGCGAGGCAGCAGGGGGGGACTCTGCACGAGGCAGAAAGGGGGGGACTCTGCGCGAGGCAGCAGGGGGGGGACTCTGCACGAGGCAGCAGGGGGGGGGACTCTGCGCCAGGGAGCAGGGGACGACTCTGTGCCAGGCAGCAGGGGGGGACTCTGCGCGAGGCAGCAGGGGGGGACTGCGCGAGGCAGCAGGGGGGGACACTGCGCGAGGCAGCAGGGGGGGACACTGCGCGAGGGCAGCAGGGGGGGACTCTGCGCGAGGCAGCAGGGGGGGACTCTGCGCGAAGCAGCAGGGGGGACTTTGCGCGAGGCAGCAGGGGGGGACTCTGTGCCATGCAGCAGGTGGGGACTCTGCGCCAGGGAGCAGGGGGGGACTCTGCGCCAGGGAGCAGGGGGGGGACTCTGCGCCAGGGAGCAGGGGGGGACTCTGCGCCAGGGAGCAGGGGGGGGACTCTGCGCCAGGGAGCAGGGGTGGGACTCTGTGCCAGGGAGCAGGGGTGGGACTCTGAGCCAGGCAGCAGGGGGGGACTCTGCGCCAGGGAGCAGGGGGGGACTCTGCACCAGGGAGCAGGGGTGGGACTCTGCGCCAGGGAGCAGGGGTGGGACTCTGCGCCAGGCAGCAGGGGGGGACTCTGCACGAGGCAGCAGGGGGGGACTCTGCGCGAGGCAGGCAGGGGGGGAAATCTGCGCCAGGGAGCAGGGGGGGACGATGACTCTGCGCGAGGCAGCAGGGGGGGACTCTGCGCGAGGCAGCAGGGGGGGGACTGTGTGAGGGAGCAGGTGGGGGGGGACTCTGCACGAGGGAGCAGGGGGGGGACTCTGCGCAAGGGAGCAGGGGGGGGACTCTGCACGAGGGAGCAGGGGGGGGGGACTCTGCGCGAGGCAGCAGGGGGGGGACTCTGCGCGAGGGAGCAGGGGGGGGACTCTGTGCGAGGCAGCAGGGGGGGGACTCTGTGCGAGGCAGCAGGGGGGGGACCCTGTGCGAGGCAGCAGGGGGGGACCATGTGTGAGGGAGAAGGGGGGCGACCCTGTGCGAGGGAGCAGGGGGCGACCCTGTGCGAGGGAGCAGGGGGGGACTCTGTGCGAGGGAGCAGGGGGGGGGACTCTGTGCGAGGGAGCAGGGGGGGACTCTGTGCGAGGGAGCAGGGGGGGGACTCTGCGCGAGGCAGCAGGGGGGGGGACTCTGTGCGAGGCAGCAGGGGGGGACTCTGTGGGAGCCGGCAGCGGGGGGGACCCTGTGCGAGGCAGCAGGGGGGGGACCATGTGCGAGGGAGCAGGGAGCAGGGGGCGACCCTGTGCGAGGGAGCAGGGGGGGACTCTGTGCGAGGGAGAAGGGGGGGGGGACTGTGTGGAGGCAGCAGGGGGGACGCTGTGCGAGGCAGCAGGGGGGGACTCTGTGCGAGGCAGCAGGGGGGACTCTGTGCAAGGCAGCAGGGGGGGACTCTGTGCGAGGCAGCAGGGGGGGGACCCTGTGCGATTCAGCAGTGGGGGGACCATGTGCGAGGGAGAAGGGGGGCGACCCTGTGCGAGGGAGCAGGGGGCGACCCTGTGCGAGGGAGCAGGGGGCGACCCTGTGCGAGGGAGCAGGGGGGGACTCTGTGTGAGGGAGTAGGGGGGGGGACTCTGTGGAGGGAGCAGGGGGGGACTCTGTGCGAGGCAGCAGGGGGGGACTCTGCGCGAGGCAGCGGGGGGGGACTCTGCGCGAGGCAGCGGGGGGGGACTCTGCGCGAGGCAGTAGGGGGGGACTCTGCGTGAGGCAGCGGGGGGGACTCTGCGCGAGGCAGCCGGGGGGGGACTCTGCGCGAGGCAGCGGGGGGGGACTCTGCACGAGGCAGCAGGGGGGGACTCTGGGCGAGGCAGCAGGGGGGGGACTCTGCATGAGGCAGCAGGGGGGGGACTCTGCGCGAGGCAGCAGGGGGGGGGACTCTGCGCGAGGGAGCAGGTTGGGGGGGACTCGGTGCGAAGGAGCAGGTGGGGCGGACCCGGTGCGAGGGAGCAGGTGGGGGGGACTCGGTGCGAGGGAGCAGGTGGGGGGGACTCGGTGCGAGGGAGCAGGTGGGGGGACTCTGTGCGAGGCAGCAGGGGGGGACTCTGTGCGAGGCAGCAGGGGGGGACTCTGTGCGAGGCAGCAGGGGGGGACTCTGTGCGAGGCAGCAGGGGGGGACTCTGTGCGAGGCAGCAGGGGGGACTCTGTGCGAGGCAAGAGTTGGGGGGACTCTGTGCCATGGATCAGGGGGGGACTCTGTGCCAGGGAGCAGGGGGGGACTCTGTGCCAGGGAGCAGGGGGTGGGTCGACTCTGTGCCAGGGAGCAGGGGGGGACTCTGCGCGAGGGAGCAGGGGGGGGGGACTCTGCACAAGGGAGCAGGGGGGGACTCTGCGCGAGGCAGCAGGGGGGACTCTGCACGAGGGAGCAAGGGGGGGACTCTGCGCGAGGGAGCAGGGGGGGGGACTCTGCGCGAGGCAGCAGGGGGGGGACTCTGCGCGAAGGGGGGGACTCTGCGCGAGGCAGCAGGGGGGGACTCTGCGCGAGGCAGCAGGGGGGGACTCTGCGTGAGGCAGCAGGGGGGGACTCTGCGCGAGGCAGCAGGGGGGGACTCTGCGCGAGGCAGCAGGGGGGGACTCTGCGCGAGGCAGCAGGGGGGGACTCTGCGCGAGGCAGCAGGGGGGACCCTGCGCGAGGCAGCAGGGGGGGACTCTGCGCGAGGCAGCAGGGGGGGACTCTGCGCGAGGCAGCAGGGGGGGACTCTGCGCGAGGCAGCAGAAGGGGACTCTGCCTGAGGCAGCAGGGGGGGACTCTGTGCCATGGAGCAGGGGGGGACTCTGTGCCATGGAGCAGGGGGGGACTCTGCGCCAGGGAGCAGGGGGGGACTCTGCGCCAGGGAGCAGGGGTGGGACTCTGCGCGAGGCAGCAGGGGGGACTCTGTGCGAGGCAGCAGGGGGGACTCTGTGCGAGGCAAGAGTTGGGGGACTCTGTGCCATGGATCAGGGGGGGACTCTGTGCCAGGGAGCAGGGGGGGACTCTGTGCCAGGGAGCAGGGGGTGGGTCGACTCTGTGCCAGGGAGCAGGGGGGGACTCTGCGCGAGGGAGCAGGGGGGGGGACTCTGCACAAGGGAGCAGGGGGGGACTCTGCGCGAGGCAGCAGGGGGGACTCTGCACGAGGGAGCAAGGGGGGGACTCTGCGCGAGGGAGCAGGGGGGGGGACTCTGCGCGAGGCAGCAGGGGGGGACTCTGCGCGAGGCAGCAGGGGGGGACTCTGCGCGAGGCAGCAGGGGGGGACTCTGCGCGAGGCAGCAGGGGGGGACTCTGCGCGAGGCAGCAGGGGGGGACTCTGCGCGAGGCAGCAGGGGGGGACTCTGCGCGAGGCAGCAGGGGGGGACTCTGCGCGAGGCAGCAGGGGGGGACCCTGCGCGAGGCAGCAGGGGGGGACTCTGCGCGAGGCAGCAGGGGGGGACTCTGCGCGAGGCAGCAGGGGGGGACTCTGCGCGAGGCAGCAGAAGGGGACTCTGCCTGAGGCAGCAGGGGGGGACTCTGTGCCATGGAGCAGGGGGGGACTCTGTGCCATGGAGCAGGGGGGGACTCTGCGCCAGGGAGCAGGGGGGGACTCTGCGCCAGGGAGCAGGGGTGGGACTCTGCGCGAGGCAGCAGGGGGGGACTCTGCACGAGGCAGAAAGGGGGGACTCTGCGCGAGGCAGCAGGGGGGGACTCTGCACGAGGCAGCAGGGGGGGGACTCTGCGCCAGGGAGCAGGGGACGACTCTGTGCCAGGCAGCAGGGGGGGACTCTGCGCGAGGCAGCGGGGGGGGACTCTGCGCGAGGCAGCGGGGGGGGACTCTGCACGAGGCAGCAGGGGGGGACTCTGGGCGAGGCAGCAGGGGGGGACACTGC
This sequence comes from Ascaphus truei, assembly GCF_040206685.1. NCBI lineage: Eukaryota > Metazoa > Chordata > Amphibia > Anura > Ascaphidae > Ascaphus > Ascaphus truei. The sequence goes on along the minus strand of NC_134497.1, from coordinate 31,578,092 downwards.
GCGAGGCAGCAGGGGGGGACACTGCGCGAGGCAGCAGGGGGGGACTCTGCGCGAGGCAGCAGGGGGGGACTCTGCGCGAAGCAGCAGGGGGGACTTTGCGCGAGGCAGCAGGGGGGGACTCTGTGCCATGCAGCAGGTGGGGACTCTGCGCCAGGGAGCAGGGGGGGACTCTGCGCCAGGGAGCAGGGGGGGACTCTGCGCCAGGGAGCAGGGGGGGACTCTGCGCCAGGGAGCAGGGGGGGACTCTGCGCCAGGGAGCAGGGGTGGGACTCTGTGCCAGGGAGCAGGGGTGGGACTCTGTGCCAGGGAGCAGGGGTGGGACTCTGCGCCAGGGAGCAGGGGGGGACTCTGCGCCAGGGAGCAGGGGTGGGACTCTGTGCCAGGGAGCAGGGGTGGGACTCTGCGCCAGGCAGCAGGGGGGGACTCTGCACGAGGCAGCAGGGGGGGACTCTGCGCGAGGCAGCAGGGGGGGGAAATCTGCGCCAGGGAGCAGGGGGGGACGATGACTCTGCGCGAGGCAGCAGGGGGGGACTCTGCGCGAGGCAGCAGGGGGGGGACTGTGTGAGGGAGCAGGTGGGGGGGACTCTGCACGAGGGAGCAGGGGGGGGACTCTGCGCAAGGGAGCAGGGGGGGGACTCTGCGCGAGGGAGCAGGGGGGGGGGACTCTGCGCGAGGCAGCAGGGGGGGGACTCTGCGCGAGGGAGCAGGGGGGGGACTCTGCGCGAGGGAGCAGGGGGGGGACTCTGTACGAGGGAGCGGGGGGGGACTCTGCGCGAGGGAGTAGGGGGGGGGGACACTGCGCGAGGGAGCAGGTGGGGGGGACTCTGCGCGAGGGAGCAGGGGGGGACTCTGCACGAGGGAGCAGGGGGGGACTCTGCGCGAGGGAGTAGGGGGGGGGACACTGCGCGAGGGAGCAGGTGGAGGGGACTCTGCGCGAGGGAGCAGGTAGGGGGGACTCTGCGCGAGGGAGCAGGGGGATACTCTGTGCAAGGGAGCAGGGGGGGGGACTATGCGCGAGGGAGCAGGTGTGGGGGACTCTGCGCGAGGGAGCAGGTAGGGGGGACTCTGCGCGAGGGAGCAGGTGGGGGGGGACTCGGTGCGAGGGAGCAGGTGGGGGGGGGACTCTGCGCGAGGGAGCAGGTGGGGGGACTTTGTTCGAGGCAGCAGGGGGGACTCTGCGCGAGGGATCAGGGGGGGACTCTGCGCGAGGGAGCAGGGGGGACGAATCTGCGCGAGGCAGCAGGGGGGGACTCTGCGCGAGGCAGCAGGGGGGGACTCTGCGCGAGGCAGCAGGGGGGGACTCTGCGCGAGGCAGCAGGGGGGGACTCTGCGCGAGGCAGCAGGGGGGGACTCTGCGCGAGGCAGCAGGGGGGACTCTGCGCGAAGCAGCAGGGGGGGACTCTGCGCGAAGCAGCAGGGGGGGACTCTGCGCGAGGCAGCAGGGGGGGACTTTGCGCGAGGCAGCAGGGGGGGACTTTGCGCGAGGCAGCAGGGGGGGACTCTGTGCCATGCAGCAGGGGGGGACTCTGCGCCAGGGAGCAGGGGGGGACTCTGCGCCAGGCAGCAGGGGGGGACTCTGCACGAGGCAGCAGGGGGGGACTCTGCACGAGGCAGCAGGGGGGGACTCTGCGCGAGGCAGCAGGGGGGGGAATCTGCGCCAGGAGCAGGGACGACTCTGTGCCAGGGAGCAGGGGGGGACGATGACTCTGCGCGAGGCAGCAGGGGGGGACTCTGCGCGAGGCAGCAGGGGGGGACTCTGCGCGAGGCAGCAGGGGGGGGACTGTGTGAGGGAGCAGGTGGGGGGGACTCTGCGCGAGGGAGCAGGGGGGGGACTCTGCGCGAGGGAACAGGGGGGGACTCTGCGCGAGGGAGCAGGGGGGGGACTCTGCGCGAGGCAGATGGGGGGGACTCTGCGCGAGGGAGCAGGGGGGGACTCTGCGCGAGGAGCAGGGGGGGGACACTGCACGAGGGAGTAGGGGGGGGGACACTGCGCGAGGGAGCAGGTAGGGGGGACTCTGCGCGAGGGAGCAGGGGGGGACTCTGCGCAAGGGAGCAGGGGGGGGGGACTATGCGCGAGGGAGCAGGTGTGGGGGACTCTGCGCGAGGGAGCAGGTAGGGGGGACTCTGCGCGAGGGAGCAGGTGGGGGGGACTCTGCGCGAGGGAGCAGGTGGGGGGACTCTGCGCGAGGGAGCAGGTGGGGGGACTCTGTTCGAGGCAGATGGGGGGGACTCTGTGCCAGGGATCAGGGGGGGGACTCTGTGCGAGGGAGCAGGTGGGGGGGACTCTGTGCGAGGGAGCAGGTGGGGGGGGACGACTCTGTGCGAGGGAACAGGTGGGGGGGACTCTGCGCGAGGAAGCAGGGGGGAGACTCTGCGCGAGGGAGCAGGTGGGGGGGACTCTGCACGAGGTAGCAGGGGGGGACTCTGTGCGAGGGAGCAGGTGGGGGGGACTCGGTGCGAGGGAGCAGGTGGGGGGGGACTCGGTGCGAGGGAGCAGGTGGGGGGGACTCGGTGCGAGGGAGCAGGTGGGGGGGACTCGGTGCGAGGGAGCAGGTGGGGGGGACTCTGCGCGAGGGAGCAGGTGGGGGGGACTCGGTGCGAGGGAGCAGGTGGGGGGGACTCGGTGCGAGGGAGCAGGTGGGGGGGGACTCTGTGCGAGGGAGCAGGTTGGGGGGGACGACTGTGCGAGGGAACAGGTGGGGGGGACTCTGCGTGAGGGAGCAAGTGGGGGGGACTCGGTGCGAGGGAGCAGGTGGGGGGGGACTCTGTGCGAGGGAGCAGGTTGGGGGGGGACGACTCTGTGCGAGGGAACAGGTGGGGGGGACTCTGTGCGAGGGAGCAGGTGGCGGGGACTCTGTGCGAGGGAGCAGGTGGGGGGGGACGACTCTGTGCGAGGGAACAGGTGGGGGGGACTCTGCGCGAGGAAGCAGGGGGGAGACTCTGTGCGAGGGAGCAGGTGGGGGGGACTCGGTGCGAGGGAGCAGGTGGGGGGGGACTCGGTGCGAGGGAGCAGGTGGGGGGGACTCGGTGCGAGGGAGCAGGTGGGGGGGACTCGGTGCGAGGGAGCAGGTGGGGGGGACTCTGCGCGAGGGAGCAGGTGGGGGGGACTCGGTGCGAGGGAGCAGGTGGGGGGGACTCGGTGCGAGGGAGCAGGTGGGGGGGGACTCTGTGCGAGGGAGCAGGTTGGGGGGGACGACTGTGCGAGGGAACAGGTGGGGGGGACTCTGCGTGAGGGAGCAAGTGGGGGGGACTCGGTGCGAGGGAGCAGGTGGGGGGGACTCGGTGCAATGGAGCAGGTGGGGGGGGGACTCTGTGCGAGGGAGCAGGTGGGGGGGGACTCTGTGCGAGGGAGCAGGTTGGGGGACGACGACTCTGTGCGAGGGAACAGGTGGGGGGACTCTGCGCGAGGAAGCAGGGGGGAGACTCTGCACGAGGGAGCAGGTGGGGGGGACTCTGCACGAGGGAGCAGGGGGGGACTCTGTGCGAGGGAGCAGGTGGGGGGGACTCGGTGCGAGGGAGCAGGTGGGGGGGGGACTCGGTGCGAGGGAGCAGGTGGGGGGGACTCGGTGCGAGGGAGCAGGTGGGGGGGACTCGGTGCGAGGGAGCAGGTGGGGGGGACTCTGCGCGAGGGAGCAGGTGGGGGGGACTCGGTGCGAGGGAGCAGGTGGGGGGGACTCGGTGCGAGGGAGCAGGTGGGGGGGGACTCTGTGCGAGGGAGCAGGTTGGGGGGGGGGACTGTGCGAGGGAACAGGTGGGGGGGACTCTGCGCGAGGGAGCAAGTGGGGGGGACTCGGTGCGAGGGAGCAGGTGGGGGGGACTCGGTGCAATGGAGCAGGTGGGGGGGGGACTCTGTGCGAGGGAGCAGGTGGGGGGGGACTCTGTGCGAGGGAGCAGGTTGGGGGGGGACGACTCTGTGCGAGGGAACAGGTGGGGGGGACTCTGCGCGAGGGAGCAGGTAGGGGGGACTCGGTGCGAGGGAGCAGGTGGGGGGGGGGACTCGGTGCGAGGGAGCCGGTGGGGGGGACTCGGTGCGAGGGAGCCGGTGGGGGGGACTCGGTGCGAGGGAGCAGGTGGGGGGGACTCTGTGCGAGGGAGCAGGTGGGGGAGGGGACTCTGTGCGAGGGAACAGGTGGGGGGGACTCTGTGCGAGAGAGCAGGGGAGGGGGGCTCTTTTTATTAACTTGCAAAATAAAGTAAATGATAAAATAAGCACAAAAACAAAACGAGCAGCCTGTGCTGCTCCAGCCTTCTGTGAGATACACTGCGTTTGTCTGTCTGTCTATCTATATATATATATATAATATATATATATATATATATATAAAATAAAAAAATAAATAGATGATACCGTTCTGTGGCTAACGAAATGCTTTTATTTGTGCGAGCTTTCGAGATACACTGATCTCTTCTTCCGGCGATGTTACAATGAATGAAGCAAGGATAACTTAAAAACAGTGTCTCTTGGAATGTTATCTGTGCTTGTCCTTCCCCCGGTGTGGATGTGTTTTATGGCTAGAGGTGTCAAAGGGTAACTGAAAGCAAGTGAAGAAAGAGTGTGTATGTGTATCAGTGTGAATAAAAATGAATGGAGAGCCCACAGTATAAACAGTGCTCTACACAAGGTGTGTGTGGAGTGAGAGGGATATAAATGGTGTGGGTGAGATCAGTGTATCTCGAAAGCTCGCACAAATAAAAGCATTTCGTTAGCCACAGAACGGTATCATCTATTTATTTTTTGATTATTGAAGCTCGGCTAACACGGTACTGATACCTCTACATATATATATATATATATATATATATAGATATATATTTGCTCATTTGCATGTCATTTCCCAGAATCCCTTGCTGCAGTGGAAGCGCTGTATGCTGGGTGACAATGGGGAAAGACAGGGTTGCAGACCTGTCTAAGACATGCAAATGAACATACAGTAATATTTACAGTTGCTATATATATATACATATGTGCGTGCGTAGCACTTTAGTTGTGTTACAGCCTCAGGACGAGTTATGTCATATCCAGGTTACCTCCTTCATATCAACATTGGCCAAAAGGGAGGAACTGAAGCAGCTTTACTGAGATATATTAAGGACCAGGAGGAGTATCACACATCTACATGCAGAAGAAACTATCTTTCCCTAGCACAGTGCCTGGGAAATGTTACTGTCTTGTTTCTAATCTACACAGCATGTGACACGTGATCCGTTTAGAACTCTAAAAACTACAACTCCCATGATCCCCTTAGTGTGAGCATGCGCAGTAGGCACAGAGCTGTGACCTGGATGTAGTCAGTGTCTCCACTTCCGGTAAAGAGACGATGAAGAAATAAGGTGGTGGAGGAAGCACACAGGAGCCTTTTCTGTAAGTAACTTACTTTGTATTCAAAGCATCAGAGCAGGTATATGCAAACACGTGGCGTTTCAGGACAGACACGTCCTCTCCTCAGACCATACACCTTACTGCAATAAAATAACTATTTACTTACACAAAGCGCTTAGCCTAAAAATACCTGTTGGGCAAACGTACCTACTAGTGTACTCATAAAGCTATACCTAAAAGGTGAAGGATGTGTCTGACCCCAAATACAGAGACCCCACGTGTATACATAATACTGACTGTGGGTTTAATCTTAATAACTTCTCCCAAAAATAAATGGGCAACTCTTATATCAACAAGTTGAAAGCATTGAAATATATTCCCAATCAAAGGAGTGTAATAGATCAGTCCAAGGTTGAAAAAATGGCAGCCTTAGGCTGCGTCCATAGAGGGTGGAGGAGTGCGAAGGCTGAGGTGAAGCTGGTACTTTCCCTGGCCTTATTACGCGTGCCGTCCGGGGGCATGTCTATGGGCGGCCCAGTGACATCACGGAGCTGGTTCGCCCTCATTGGGTGAACCGTTCACGTGACCGCTCGAAAAATCAGTTTTCACTGATTTCACGCGCACCCGCACGGTGTATAGACGCGATCACTGCCTTTAGGCAGTCTGATCGCTCAGCGTGCGGACGCGTTCGCGCAGTCTGCCCCTGTATGGACGCAGCCTTAGGGTCAAGACAGAGAAGTCTTCCAAAACTTGTCAAATACATCACTTGAACACACAAATTCGCTTCACCATGGCCGCCAACAAAAATCGTGGGGCCCAGGACAAAAATTTTAAGCAGACCCTCCCGTGTCAGCAGTATTGTGAGCCACCCCACCCCCCCCCCATTTCACATCTCACAAGCCCCCTCTTTTCCCCCCCATTTCACATCTCACAAGCCCCCTCTTCCCCCCCCCTCTTTCCCCCCCTCTACCCCCCCCCCTTTCCCCCCCTCTTCCCATGTATTTCTCTCCCTTCCGTCTCAACCCCTCTCACTCTTCCGCCTCGCCTGCGTCTCACTCTTACTCCCTCTCCCCCTTTCTCTTCACCCTCCGTCAATTTCCCCACGCTCACTCATTCCCTCCCCCCTCACACAATTCCCCCCACAAGATATATACCAAAAAACTTCCCACCCCTAATGCAAAAAACTTCCCACCCCCAAATACATACAAAAAAAACCCACCCCAAATATATACAACACCCCCAAATTAATACAAAAAAACCACCGACCCAATACATAAAAATACATATAACCCCTCCCCATACATACACACACATCATATAAAAAAAAATCCCAATACATATAAAAATACCTCAACCCATATAAAAATTCCCCCAAGCCCCCCAATACATATACAAATTCCACCAAGCCCCCCAATACATATACAAATTTCCCCAAGCCCCCCAATACATATACAAATTTCCCCAAGTCCCCAATACATATACAAATTCCCCCAAGCTCCCCAATACATATACAAATTCCCCCAAGCCCCCCAATATAGATTAAAATGACCCCCACAATACATATAAAATAAAGACTTACCTTGTGGATGATCAGGCTGGGTCCAGTGGATGTGGGGTCCTGGCGGCCAGCACTGCAAGTTGGGCTCGACCTCTGGCCAGGTCCGGCTGCCAGTGATCTCGCCGCCAGACCCCAACTCTCCCCTCAGCAGCAGCCTGCATGCTTCTATCCCTCTGTCCGCCGCCGAGCTTCCGACAAGCCTCCTTCTATTGCCGTCGCGAGCAGGAACAAGAGAGCTCTGATGTTAGAGGTGGCCTGTCGGTGTGGGACAGAAAGATAGTCATGCAGGCTGCTGCTAAAGGAGAGCCGGGGCCTGGCTGCGAGAGGACTGGCAGACGGGCCTGGCCCGAGGTCGTGCACAACTTGCAGTGCCGGCCCCCCCTGATTCACATGCCTGGGACGGCAACCCCGGCAGACCCACCCTGTTGGCGGACCTGTGCTTTACCCCGACAAGAATGAAGTTGGTCACTGGCAAAAAATTGGTATCTTTAATCCCTTCCCCTGCACTTGATCAGATCCACACCTGCATTTGTTCTCCAAGATCTCCAACAATGCGTGATTCTCCCAAAATAAAGTGAAATACACACACACACAAAAAACCACACTGCACGTGTTGCACGACACAAATTGCCATCTGCGGCTTGAGCCTCCTAAATGGTGTCCGGCAGCTGGGATCAATGTTGCACTGCTCTCCTCCGTTCGCGGTCGCGACTCCTCACACTGTCACTCCTGATGACGTCACTGCCGGGCACCAACTTCTTGTGCCTCTGCTAACGGACAGGAATAGCTCAACCCTACGCGTTTTGTGATGTACAGTGTCACTTCGTCAGGGGTATGAAGCTCTATAATCGTACACAAGCTTTTATATAGCCTGGTTAGATAACCTATTTAACCTTTTCAGAGTTTTTCTTGAAGCCATAAAGGAGATTTAATGACAATAAATTAGTCTTAAGAACTGGGAGCTGCCATGCTGATATTTTCTTTCTTAGATGATTTTTCTGGCAAAATGACGGGGTTAAAGCTGAAAAGGAGCAAGTTAAAAGATGGTTCAATTTTATGAGCTTAGTCAAAAGCAGCATTATTACACACATTTATCTGGGCATAAGATAACAAGTCAAACTACAAACCATTAGGGATATATAGATTAAAAGACATAACTCCTATTATAGATAGTAGAGGCACAGAGGCTAGATCATAAGTGTTATCTAGAAGTTTATTAATAATAGAGTAGACTTAACTGGGATAAGCAGAATAGTAGAATCCATAACAGTCGTGGACCAGAGTGACAGAGGTTTAAACCTGTGTCTCTGGTATATCCTCCCACATATATCTGGGTTAATAGCAGGGGCTGACCTTACCCCAGGAACCAGTTTAGTTCAAGTCACACAACAGGGAGATTCTGCTGTTGGAGAAGCCCCATGAGACAGGACCAGGGCTCGGGAGCGAGCACAGGCCAGTAGAACGATTATGAATATAAATACACTGACTGCATTACACAGGGATTTAGTGACCCCCTCAAGCCGAATTTTTGCCAATTGTTCACAGGAGAACGGATCGATCGTCAACTTGGCTAATCACTTGTAAGTGTTTGTATTGAAGGGGACATTTAAAAAAAAGAAAAGCAGCTTGAACTGCTGCTTTAAATTCAACCCAGTGGCGGGAAAACATGAAATCACTTGGAATACAGGACTTCCTTGAAAAGGATGAAATCACCATCTAACCCTTTGGGTGCCCTTTTGATGTAGCTGCTAAGTCACCGCGTCTGGCCCCATGATGTAATAGTTACGTCATAGTAATCCTGCTGGGTTTCCTAGGGGAGATGTCATTCTGTGCTCCTGTGCAGAGCAGGACGGATCTATCACTACGTGGGATAGAAGGGAGGGGGTCTCCCCGTTCGTTCTGTCATCATGAGGGAGCGATCACGTGACCCCTCTGTCACTCAAAGGGTTAAAATAACAGTTTTACTTATTTGTGTATTGTGAAAGAAATCCTGCTCTGTATTTCTCCAGGAACATTTGTGTTTGACTTATAAAGGCATTATAATTACTTTGTTTTCTATGGAAGTGTTATGTTTTTTTGTTTGCTAAAAGGGTTTTTTTACTTGACAATTCACTACATTTAACCTATTAAATATGCCATTGTTGTTGGTTCACGTTCTTCCTAGGAGGGACTGCCTCTTTAAATACCATTTTCCTACTCTGCTTCAGTTTAAATAAATCCTGAGATTACAAACCCATAAGAGTTTGTACAATCAGCCTTTTCTCCTTGCTAGTTATCCTAAGCACTCCTTTTCCTCTCACCCCACACAAGTCTTTCCCCGTCTTACGAACGCAGGGCCACACTTTCCAAAGCCTTATAACCAGAGGCAGCTGTTGACAATATGGATAACTTTGGTTGCTGTCACCTACACTACTTTACGTAGATTACTTGGCAGCTAATGCCACATCTATATTCTCCAGACTATTACTCTGTGACAATTACCATCACTTATTGTCTTTCCAAATCCTTGCAAAACCTCCCGAAACTACTGAAGAAACAGAAATATTTATTTTATTTATCCCCCAAACAGCTTGTCAAATTATTTCCCCTATATCCCCTCAAGAGAAGAGTTACCCGTCTCACGTGGTTTCTCTTACTGTGTTTCTATTGCTGTTTGTGTTCTGTATCCCCCTTCCTCCCACACCCTTTATTTGCCTCCCAGGTACTGATCTGCAGGGGGTTTTTTTTCCTTAACCACTTTGCCTCCTCTGTTTACCAAACACTAGATTCACTAAAGTGCAATAGCCTCAATTGCACTGTAACAGCCACTCAAGTAAATGGCAATGAGCATGTGATCACAGCAGCTCTTTGCACCTCTCCCCTCACTCCTGTCTTCTCCTCTCAGCCTTGTTCAGCTCTATTGCTGCCCAGGTAAAATCTGCGATCTGTGGAGCGGTGGGGTGTGTGGCCATGACGGGGGAGGGGGGAGTTTCAAACCTAAACCGACATTGATACCTCATTTGACTGTGGCTCAAGGTTTTTCTATAGTCCGCTTTCCAAATCAGTCCAGGGCATGTTATAAGCTCAGGTTGCTAATGGAACACATTCCTGCTACAACACCTTGTTACATCAACCCCACTTTCTGTTTAGTTCCACCAGAAGAAAACTCACCTTTGTGTCACTTGTGTTATCTTGTCGGGACTTTTTAATTACAACTGTGTTTTTATTTATTTTTAAGTAATAAGAAAGTAGTCTCTGGTGTGGCCTGTGGCTCCCATTCCAATCAAAATGTGGGTACGTACAAGTGAGCCATAGTATACACATTGCTCTCCATTAACTTCTGTTCACCTCAAAAACTGTAGAGAAGAAAGAAGACAAGTCACATTATTAACAACTTGTATCTTTTTTCAGCTCTTCCTTTATAAAATAGACATTACTTTGAGAGTTGAGACCTCACTAACTGCCCCAATTTTAGGTTTGTAAATTGTGCGAGAAACGAGGAAGAACAGAACCTTGTGGCGTTGCAGTACCACAGGAAAATCTACTACAGAACCTGCACAGACCTCCCCCCACACACAGAGCTCCTGGTCTGGTATGGAGATATATATAGGAAAGAGCTTGGTATCAAGAGGGTGCGCTGTGGGAAAGTAACGCGCCAGCACAAGGTAATCAGGAATATGTGTGTAACGTGCTTTTTCATCTCTCTTGTCTTATTATTGATGTTAAATTGCAAATAGTGATAGATGTGCATACACCATTACTGGTCAACTAGAACTTAATATCACTAAACCTGACTTGAGTCAAAGGGCCGGATACATCAAGCTGCGGTAACCAAAAATGCTGCATTACCGCCCATAAAAAAAGTCCCTTATTGTGCAATGAATCAGCGTTGCAGCGCCAAAAATAAAGCACTTTTTATTGGATCCATTAAAAGCATCAGTTCCGATACAAAACAGGCATAATATCAAATTTTCAAGTAAAAACTGCCAATCGTCAAGCTCCGATATTTATCGGAACAGGATGAACGGCAGAAATACCGCAAATATTTTATCACCTACTTCAGGCTGGCGTTGGCCCTGTCTTTCCTATGTATATAATGTCCAATATACTGCCCATTATATACATAGGCAAGATGAGCTAAACCAACATGGAATAGATGATAAAATAGTTTTTAACATTCATTACTGTACATATTAACCACTTAGTAGTCCACGGGTCAACTAGTCATCAGTTTCCATGACTAGCTGACCACACGGGATAATATAAACATTACACTACACTAACTACTCCCCTTTGCCCCCTTAGTGGCTAGTAAAGCATGGTTAGTTCTTGGTTTGTCTCGAAGGCATAAACAAAACACTACGGCTCGGATACATCAAATTCTGTTAAAGTGGAGTTAATATCGCACCCTGGGAAATAATAGATATTACCGCATTTTTAAGGTGATGTTTACTGGTGCGATATTTGGGCCAATCACGCGATATGGGAATTAACGTGACCGTTACTAATGTGTTATCGCATTTGGTTATTATTTCTATCATAGGCTTCTGTAATGTCTATTATTACAGAAACCTATGATCAAAATAACATTAACCTGTTTCATGCCTGTTTTGCCACACACAGTGCAATTAGATGTCACTTTCACACAACATAAATGTTTATATGAACCAAAGTGATTGAACTGTGAACGTAGTAAAAACGAGGGTAAATTTTGCTCAAAAAACTCTGGTGAGGATTTGTTTCCAAAAGTCCTCTCTTACATACAACTCTCCACAAAGTCCAGAAGGAGCAGGGATACCCGAAAAGAGAATATATAGTGTACACTGTGCGTGGAATAAGAAGAGATGTATGGATTCAATCTTGGCTCAGTATGTCAGCCCACTTACAATGTAAAAGTAGATAACACGCCTTCTCCTAACTGTGGCAATCACTTTTTCTTCTTGTCAAGATGAAAGGAGTGTGTAGATAATCCCTCAGCTAAAGAGAGAAAAAAGAGACATACTGCAATTCAGTCATAAACAGTTTAGTATAAAGAAAGTAATGTACTTCATGTCCTCACACTCTACATGAAAGATGAGCATTAAACAGGAGGAAGACACTGTGCTCCGGTCACCGCTGTGTATCTCAGATAATCCGGATGCCTGCCCGATTACAGTTTTGCGGACCTTGGGAGAAATTCCGTTTGTCTCTCTCCCCTCCGGTTCCCTTGGCGTCTGACGTCACTTCCGGTTTTGCCGCTCTCACTAGGGAGCCCGAGGCTTTGCTGTAAATCGTTCGGTGCTGCAGCTGTCTTTTCTCCCACACTTTAGAAGTATTATCTCTACACGTTTCACAGCTATAGTACTACTTCGTCTCGCGCTCTCTCTCGCGCTCTCCACAAGAGGCCAGTCAGCACACTGTAATGAAGCAAAAAAGCAGATGCTAGTCCCATAGAGAAACACACAGCATACAAACCAATCCAAGGACCAGTAAAGAGACAGCAAACTGCACGCTGTTAATCCAAAAAATCTATTCAAAACATAGACACACGTAAGCCGACGTTTCGGTCCCACATGGAGACCTTCCTCAGGGCCGTGCAACAAGGTTTTTTGGATTAACCCCGTGCAGTTTGCTGTCTCTTACTGGTCCTTGGATTGGTTCGTATGCTGTATGTGTGTGTGTATATATATATATATATATATATATAAATATATATATATATATATATATAACAAACAAAAGAGCAAAGCTGCGCCTCTGCAACAGGTATGCTTGTATACAATGGAACTAGCTGGAATAGTTCAACACCGTATAAATAGGTACAATAATAGTTCAGTGAAATATGAAAATAAAATATGAAATATATAAAAATAAAAATGCAATAACACCTGTAAACCAAGCAAATATTAAACAGTAGTACAGCAAATAGATATATCCAAAATAGAAAAAAGAGTGTAAAAACCAGTCCTCAGATAAGTCCAACAGATGGTATTAATTCTGGTGTAGACGGTCTCCGGCTGCTCTCAAAGTGGACAAACCACATCCACAGGGAATCTAGAAGAAAAGGGGGAAGAGAGAGCGCACACCCATAGCGTAAAATAGTAAAATTTAATGAGGGGGAGGGGAGAGGGGGGGGATAAGAATTGCACTTACAAAGGTACAATAATAACAAGCAATCTGTGATCCCAGGGAGCGTCATTACGTCAGACGCATGACACTGACGTCATCACCGCGCGCTGGGACTGACTGACCCGCGCGATTGTTGCAGAGGCTTCCCATCTCGGAGTTACTTTACAGGACTCCTTAACAGGCAGAGACGAGATCATCTACCCTGGACATTGACTGGGACGTCATCCTAGGACTGCAAAGACAAAGATACTGCAGTTTCAAACCGGATGGTGGTGATTATATATCACAGATTGCTTGTTATTATTGTACCTTTGTAAGTGCAATTCTTATCCCCCCCCCCCCTCTCCCCTCCCCCTCATTAAATTTTACGCTTTGGGTGTGCGCTCTCTCTTCCCCCTTTTCTTTTTATATATGTGTGTGTGTGTGTGTGTGTGTGTGTGTGTGTGTGTGTGTGTGTGTGTGTGTGTGTGTGTGTGTGTGTGTGTGTGTGTGTGTGTGTGTGTGTGTGTGTATATATATACACGTGTGTGTGTATATACACATGTGTGCGTGTGTGTGTGTGTATGTATGTATGTATATATATATATATATATATATATATATATATGTATATATACACTAGTGTTTGTGCCCGGGGAGCTGCCGGCACATCTCCCCGCCCCCTCCCCCCCCCCCCCCCACCCTGCTGCTGGCACATCTCCCCACGCTGCTGCCGCATCTCCCCACGCTGCCGGCACATCTCCCTGGCCCCCCTCTCGCTGGTACATCTCCCCCACTAGCTGGCACATCTCCCCCTTTCGCTGGCATATCTCCCCTGCACATCTCACTTCACACACACACAGAGACACACACGCACAGCCCCGATCCAGCCAAGGACACGCCCCTTCCCTTAGTAGCCACGCCCCACTCCTGCTCTAACATTTTTGCAGGACACCCGATGGAAACTTAGAATGTCCATTATTTGGGAGGTGAGTCATATTGGAAGCTCAAAATAGTTGCGTTGACCTTCAAATCCGCAGCTGAATGTCCAGTAAAAGTTTTGTTGTGCTACGTCATGCCGTTTGTGAGATTTCGATGCTTCGGACATACAAACAAACTGAATAACAAACTTAGAAATATTGTATATATACTATACTATTACTCAAAGGTAATCTTAAAACACCGAAAGAGAGACGGTTGCATGAATACAAATTTATGCAACTGTTCTGGGCACTTAGCGGTGGCCTAAACAGAGACCAAAGTTTTATGAGTCATTACTGACACAAGTGAACTCTCTTCCCATGAGTGCTAAAGACCATGTCTGTACATACTGTGCTATATGTATGCACACACAGCTGTCTCTTATACATACAAATACTCCATGTTATTCCATCCCCATATACCAATAGGGACCACATAGTATCTACACACACTTTTAGTAATGCAACACTCACATTTCCACACCCTTGATATACACTCCCACTCCACACACCTTTTGTAAAGCGCTGTATACACTGGGCTCTTCATTCAATTATATTTAAATACATACACACACACACACACACACACACACACACACTCACTCACTCTTACATCACTAACATTCTGGGACCATTTAACACCTCTAGCCATAAATCGCATCTACACCGGGGGAGGGATATACACAGATAACATTCCAAGAGACACTGTTTTTAAGTAAACCCTTTGCTTGCTTCATTCATTGTAACACAGCCGGAAGAAGAGATCAGTGTATCTCGAAAGCTCGCACAAATAAAAGCAATATTGTCAATTCATTTTTTATTTTATATATATATCCCCCATGGGTCAATTATGAGATTGCGACAGGCTGATTACAATTACTTAATAGCTGAACACAGATCACAATATTAAATTCTATTAATCACATACATATACTAATACCCAGTGTTCGACAAACCTATACATTTGCTTGCCCCGGGCGAATGGATTTAACCCCCGGGCGAGTAAATATTGGCCCAAGCAGCACACGTTTGGTACTAGGTGGCGAGAAGATTTTTTTGTGTGGCGAGTAGATTTTTTGGTAATTTGTCAACCACTGCTAATACCTATAATAAAATTACTCTGAACTATTAATACAACAATAACATACAATGCAGCATACAAAGTTACATTAAAAAAAGCAACAATATTAACATTATCTGTTAAAATATATTATAAAACTCATACTCAACAAGAAAAAATGACTCCTGAACGAGGTCAAATGTGTATCTCGCACAACATCACAGAGGAGGGTAGATGGATAACCTGTGTGATGACTGGAACTGCAATAAATGATAATAGGGTGGTGCTGACTGGGAATATATACCCCCGATGAAGCCACAACAGTGAAACATATGTTGGGCAGGCCAGGCGCTACTACCAGGTGCGCAGACTAGTCGGAGAGGTCTGATGCTTTCCTCACTGTCAGAGCGTTTCGGAGCCTTCGCGATGGGAAGCACAACGCTCTGACTATCTCCTAATTAGTTTATATTTTGAGTGTTAGACCCACAGAGTGGTCTGAGAGGGCTGTGTTCATTCTTTTTTAAGAGCATTTGGCTATCATATGTTATAGCTGTTCACCAGGACAGACCTATAGGCTCAGCTATTTCTGAGCCTGGTGGTCTGGTATCACTGTGTATGTGTATATAGTGACTGTATTCACAGTAATCCATTTTCAAGCAAAGCCATTGATACACAGAGCTCATTACCCTCTTAACAAACCAACACTCTCATCTACTTCGGAATAGTTGTTGGACGACCTAGAATTGTATTTAATAGCTATTACCACGGTTAGTACAGGCATACCCCGCATTAATGTACTCAATGGGACCGGAGCATGTATGTAAAGTGAAAATGTACTTACATTGAAGCACTGCCTTTTTTCCACTTATTGATGCATGTACTGCATTGCAATCGTCATATAAGTGCATAACTGATGTAATTAATGTATTTGTAACAGGCTCTATAGTCTCCCCGCTTGCGCACAGCTTCGGTACAGGTAGGGAGCCGGTACTGCTGTTCAGGACGTGCTGACAGGCGCATGCGTGAGCTGCTGTTTGCCTATTGGGCGATATGTACTTACTCGCGAGTGTACTTAAAGTGAGTGTCCTTAAACCGGGGTATGCCTGTATAATCATATAACCGTGGACATAAATAGTAATTAATAGCTATTTCATGATATACACTGACGTCTTTGACAATAAGCACACATTTGTTTTAAAAATTTGGTTCATTGTATATTTTGCTGCAATAAATATATTTTAATTAATTAATTAATAAATAGTACATTTAAGTGTAGGGTGCTCTCTAGTGCGACACTATAGGGAGCTTTCTTTCTTTTCTTTGTTCATACTCAACAAGGACACAATAAACCGCATCACCGCTCATGGAAAAAGGAAAAGATAGAAAAAGAGGGCTTTTAATGCACATTAAAGAATATATGGTGAAAAATGCACATCTGCAGCGAGTAGGTACAAGTAAATTTCATGGTCACGGGTTGAATGAGTCAGAGGGAATAGAGAGCTCATAGGAAGATGACAAACTGTATTATTGACTGGAAATTTGTTTAGATTTCGAACTGTAAGGTAAGTACATTAAAAAAGATTAATTAAAATTCTTATTTTTAAAAAGGTATTGGTTCGAAATCTACATTTAAACCAAACGGTGTTAACGTCTTTAATTTATGCATCCAGTACATCTTCCTTTTTGCTCAAATCTACTTCTCTGTCTCTCCCTCTTCAATGTTGATGAACTACCTCTATTCCATATATCTCAGTCCTTCCGGATCAGAATTATGACATGCAGCAAAGTGTTTTGATACATTGTGTGTGACAACACCCCTCCGGATATTGCTCAGTTTTTCCAGGATGCGTGTGCGGATAGGTCTCTTTATTTTCCCTATATACTGAAGCCTGCACGGGCATTCTAATAGGTAAATAACGAATTCAGACCTATAATTAAAACATTTGTCAATCTTATATGTGTCTTTCTTCACATTTGATTTAAAAAATGTTTTGCATGCTGTGCAAGACGGGCATCCATAAAATCCCTTAGACTTGTTCAGAAAGCCACCATCATCGTTATTTTTCTTTATTTTCGTAAGGGCACTAGGGTATATCTTATTTTTGATGTTACATGTCTCTTTTTTCTCTCTTAATCTGAGGGATTATCTACACTCACCTTTCATCTTGACAAGAAGAAAAATTGATTGCCATAGTTAGGAGAACGCGTGTTATCTACTTTTACACTGTAAGTGGGCTGACATATTAGCCAAGATTGAATCCTTACATCTCTTCTTATTCCAAGCACAGTGTACACTATATATTATCTTTTCGGGTATCCCTGCTCATGCTTGAGGTTACCAAGGTATACCACAGGCACCAAAGGGGTTAATACTTTATTTTTTTTTAAATGACCTAACCCTGTTGGCTCGGTTAGTGGCCAGTAAAGCATTGCCATTCTAGTTGCTAAGGTAATTGAGGGGTTAATGTCACGGATGCTCACTACAACCTGGACTAGACCGCGGGGCTGAGGTGGGGAAGATATATAACCACCGCCCTAAACCCCAGGGATGGGTCCGGATTGCAGGGTCGTGAACGTGTAGCCGGGTCAGTGTAAGAGAGTAGAAAGGGTAGCGGGTACTTGCCTATGGTTTAGGGTTGGAGTGTTGAATGGTCGAGGTCCGTAAGCCGTGATCGTGGAGTAGAGAGCATAGAAGTTAGTTAAACAATCCGTGGTACAGGGGAACAAGAAGAGACAGGTCAGGCACAAGCAGGGTAAAAACAGGAATATATATCACCAGGGTAAGGGGGATGGGGGAGGGGAAGGGGTGGAGGAAGCCCTCGCTACTGCCACAGACACAGGTGCTACAATCAGGGGAAATATTGATCAACAACAAGGAGAAGAAGAACCCCTATAGTGAGAGCACTCAGCGGCTGAAGATACTGATGTAACCTATGGACCTGATGGAGATATTGAATCAATGGTTGGTAGGTAATGTTGAATGGGTTAAAAAACAATTTTAATTGGAGAAATCCTCAAATAAAATAAATGTCCTCGGTGTGAGGTAATCCTAAACGATTAGCGAATTTAATTAAAATGGAGGTAGGGGTATTGAGTCCTAATAGATAATAGTAACTCTCTATACAACTTCAAACAACCATGATAAGTATATGAAATAATCAGTGAACGGGTATGCTGGTATCCCCAAAGTATATGGGATAGATGTGTGACATAAACACATACAGCGACAGGATATATTGGATGACTCAAAAGGTATACACAGTGTCTAGCTCAGACATAATACATACATACACTCGCTGAGCCACCTGTTCTCTATGTATCCAGAGCTGCGAGTCTAACAGATTGGCAGGTAATAAATATCTGTCAAGGTGTATGATGACAACGACTTGTGCCCGGAGCCCTAACTGTAACACCTAAAAGATCTGTGAGTCATATACACTATAATCCTATGCACGATTGAGAACCCATATGCACTGAATATTTATGGCGGTGAAGGTATAGACACAAACACACTGCGTGGCTGGACCATGAAGCAGACTATGATGATGTCTGCAGCAGTGTCTCCAACTGCCACGTCTAACACTGTGTTGCAAGTACGTGCAATATCAATATATAACCTTTGCAGTACATAGATCCCCCCCCTCAAGAGCCTACAGACCATGGAAATCTGTATATCACGATGTCCCTCCACGGTGGGAAGGAGTAAAGCAGTATGGCGGTATGCGGAAGTGACGAAACGGAGTGTCTCGGAAGTCGTCACCTATGACGTCATTACGTCTCTTATGCCGACGTACGTTTCGCTGGTAAGCTTTATCGAGGCTCCTAAAGCTTACCAGCGAAACGTACGTCGGCATAAGAGACGTAATGACGTCATAGGTGACGACTTCCGAGACTCCGTTTCGTCACTTATAGTGTACATGACTCACAGATCTTTTAGGTGTTACAGTTAGGGCTCCGGGCACAAGTCGTTGTCATCATACACCTTGACAGATATTTATTACCTGCCAATCTGTTAGACTCGCAGCTCTGGATACATAGAGAACAGGTGGATCAGCGAGTGTATGTATGTATTATGTCTGAGCTAGACACTGTGTATACCTTTTGAGTCATCCAATATATCCTGTCGCTGTATGTGTTTATGTCACACATCTATCCCATATACTTTGGGGATACCAGCATACCCGTTCACTGATTATTTCATATACTTACCATGGTTGTTTGAAGTTGTATAGAGAGTTACTATTATCTATTAGGCCTCAATACCCCTACCTCCATTTTAATTAAATTCGCTAATCGTTTAGGATTACCTCACACTGAGGACATTTATTTTATTTGAGGATTTCTCCAATTAAAATTGTTTTTTAACCCATTCAACATTACATACCAACCATTGATTCAATATCTCCATCAGGTCCATAGGTTACATCAGTATCTTCAGCCGCTGAGTGCTCTCTTTATAGGGGTTCTTCTCCTTGTTGTTAAAAACAGGAATATGTATACCGACAAGAACTGGTATTCGGGCTGCAAATGAGCACGTGCATAGGAAGGTCTATGCTCAGCAACAACCAGAGGGCAGAGTGAACGTTAATACCGGAGATAGCCTATGAGGGGGGAAAAGAGGAGGAGTGGTCAGACGTACGTGGACTGGTGATAGGCTGAGGCTGGATGTGGCTCAGGTGTAGCCCACCTGAGATTAGTACAGGCGTTGGTCCATTTAAGTGGTGCATATGCGTTCCGTGAGCGCACCCGAGGTTGGTGCGCGACGCACCGAGATGGAGGCGGGGGCGACGCGCTGACGGAGCGCGTGCCGCAAGGGGAGCGTAAGACACGGCCGCGTGGGCCGCTAAGGCGGGATGTGGGTGCCGGTGAGTAGGAAGGCGCGGGGACTGGAGGTGCGGTCCTGGCGGTTAACCCCTCTCACCACCACTTCCACCCCACCCGGGAAGCCTAACCACCCTCCTCGGGGCAACTACCGTCATCACCCACATTCCCTACCGCCGCCCCCCTTCTAGACTAATGCTCAATATCCCTATTAGACAAATATAGTTTTAAATATTAAAAAGAAATATGTAGACGTTTAAAACAAAACAAAAAAGAATATTCAAAATACATTTTACACATACCATTGATTATCACTCTGGATAACTAGGCCATCTCAATCGGGGGCCATATATCCACATTTCGATAAATGGTAACCCAGTAATAAATAGATTAACAATATTAAAATACATTAATAACCTCACTCAGTGGCTAACCGCTAAGGTAATAAAGGGAGTTGATGGATTTACCATGTGACGAATGCCCTTTTTTGGGTGCTGCGATGTCACCTGAAAGAGAGGGAATCGCATACCTTTTTTTGAAATCACATTCCATGATTTTGTATCGATTTTGTGTTTGCATAGTCCCCACCACCATTGTATATGTACAGTTGTGTGAAAAAGAAAGTACACCCTCTTTGAATGCTATGGTTTTACATATCAGGACATAATAACAATCATCTGTTCCTTAGTAGGTCTTAAAATTAGGTAAATACAACCTCAGATGAACAACAACACATGACATATTACACCGTGTCATGATTTATTAACAAAAATAAAGCCCAAATGGAGAAGCTATGTGTGAAAAACTAAGTACACCCTTACTGCTTCCATATGAATTAAGATGCTAAGTAGCAGACAGGTGCTTCTAATCAAATGCCCTTGATTAATTGATCATCAGCAAGTGTGACCACCCCTATAAAAGCCAAAGTTTTAGCAGTTTGCTGGTCTGGAGCATTCCGGTGTGTGTTAACACAATGCCAAGGAGGAAAGACATCAGCAATGATCTTAGAGAAGCAATTGTTGCTGCCCATCAATCTGGGAAGGGTTATAAGGCCATTTCCAAACAATTTAAAGTCCATCATTTTACAGTGAGAAAGATTATTCAAAAGTGGAAAACATTCAAGACAGTTGCCAATCTTCCCAGGAGTGGACGACATGTGCTCCTAATCAAATGCCCTTGATTAATTGATCATCAGCAAGTGTGACCCCCTCTATAAAAGCCAAAGTTTTAGCAGTTTGCTGGTCTGGAGCATTCAGGTGTTTTAACACAATGCCAAGGAGGAAATACATCAGCAATGATCTTCGAGAAGCAATTGTTGCTGCCCATCAATCTGGGAAGGATCATAAGGCCATTTCCAAACAATTTAAAGTCTATCATTCTACAGTGAGAAAGATTATTCAAAAGTGGAAAACATTCAAGACAGTAACTAATCTTCCCAAGAGTGGACGTCCCAGCAAATTCACCCCAAGGTCAGACCGTGCAATGCTCAGAGAAATTGCAAAATACCCAAGAGTTACATCTCAGACTCTACAGGCCTCAGTTAGCATGTTAAATGTTAAAGTTCATGACAGTATAATTAGAAAAAGACTGAACAAGTATGGTTTGTTTGGAAGGGTTGCCAGGAGAGAGCCTCTTCTCTCTAAAAAGAACATGGCAGCACGGCTTAGGTTTTCAAAGTTGCATCTGAACAAACCACAAGACTTCTGGAACCATGTCCTTTGGACAGACGAGACCAAAATGGAGATGTTTGGCCATAATGCACAGTGCTACGTTTGGCGAAAACCAAACACAGCATATCAGCACAAACACCTCATACCAACTGTCAAGCACGGTGGTGGAGGGGTGATGATTTGGGTTTGTTTTTGAAGCCACCGGATCTGGGAACTTTGCAGTCATTGAGTCGACCATGAACTCCTCTGTATAACAAAGTATTCTAGAGTCCAATGTGAGGCCACCTGTCCGACAGCTAAAGCTTGGCCGAAATTGGGTCATGCAACAAGACAATGATCCCAAGCACACCAGCAAATCTACAACAGAATGGCTGAAAAAGAAAAGAATCAAGGTGTTGCAATGGCCCAGTCAAAGTCCAGACCTCAACCCGATTGAAATGCTGTGGCAGGACCTTAAGAGAGCTGTGCATAAACAAATGCCCACAAACCTCAATGAACTGAAGCAACTTTGTAAAGAAGAGTGGGCCAAATTTCCTCCACAACGATGTGAGAGACTGATAAAGTCATGTAGAAAACGATTACTTCAAGTTATTGCTGCTTGTTAGGTCCAGTCTACCTGACCAGACCTTAGAGCAGGTAACTTCTTCTACTTGACCCGGGGAGATTCATCACGCAGCTGCTATATGCTTCTGGTCTCAGATATGATAGTTACGAGCTCGGGGAAGCAAAGATTCAATGCACACAAGGTGGTTGATTTCTTTCCTCTGTTTAATATGTCATCAAGGCAGTTCTTTTATACCCAAGACAAGGACAATACATCGTGTGTCAATTTCATACATCTGTTACAAACTAAGTTCTCATGTATAGATCATACATCTAAAATGACATATACCATCTGGCCTAAATTGGTGGAAATAGGGATAAAAGGTCAATAACTACTAATGGGGTCAGAAACAAGACTAGTGGTCTTGTTTCTTATGTAATAGATATCCTGGGACAGCTGGTCCACAGCTAGAATACTTTTACCATTTGGTCTCCGAGAGAACAAAGCTTGACACATATTTATTTTAACCTGTTCAGTCCCTGAAAAGAACAGAGCTGGCAGAAACAGTTTTTAACCTTACATCCCCTCCTTTTGTTCTGGAAGAACAATCCAATCGACCAGTCCCATTTATTCTTCTACATACCACTCAGGAGAGGAAAAACTCCAAGGTAGAAACCTCTAAGAGACCATGGGGATGCAGAAACCTATCTCTTTTAGGTATCTCGTTTGATAATCAGAGATGAACATATGGGTGGTTGACGAGTACCAAGACTATTGGTATTTCTCGCTCTCATTGTGGGAAACATATACATAACTGTAGAGCTAGAAGCAGAAGCAGCTTTCTTTGGCAAAAATAGAGCTGATTACACTTTTAGCCATCTGAATTAACATATACACACAAAGTAATAAACTTGCGATTGCCATGATTCCATAAAGAATTTTCATTCCCAACGCACCTAGCCAATTTCCAAGACCAAATGTCCAATCGAACCCTTTTGGTTCCTCTCGCATTCTAGATTGAATTTCTGGTAGAGTGTCCATGTCTTGATGTATACTTTTTGATTGGTCATCAATATAAACACAACATTCTTTACCTACTAACTTACAAACCCCTCCTTGTGCTGCCAACAGATAATCTAGTGCCATACAATTTTGCAATACTATTGCTCTAATTTGTTGCCATTTGCTACTGAGTCTTAAAATAGCATCTTTAGTATCGTTAAAAACGGCATCTATATTGACTACTAAAAAATCCCCTTTTGCATATAAATCATACATTCCTAAAAAGGTATTAGACCCCTCCCCCCCCCGCAACTCTCTTAACTGAGCTACTTTTAATAATTAATGCCTTTCAATTTCGTATTCTTTGCTTAGGTAGGGGGAACATTATTTAAATTCTATCTCTGAGCATAAGTGGGGGTTGGTGTGGGTTAATATTTCCTAGGAGCGACTGCCCAACACATACATCTTACATACTACATTTACTCAGAATATCGGAACAGACAAAATGGATGCCATAGTCAAAATGGCTGACTTGTGATCCTTTCCTTGTGGTTGACACACACCCTTCCCACCTTCCTCATATCCAATCTTCTCAGCCCCCTCGTATCTTTTAGAGACAGTCTTTTTAAAGAACGGTTAACCATATCATAGTCCTGCTGGACCAAAAAAATAGTCCCATAGTGCATAACTTGATTCCTATCTGGCCATTGTATCGGCCCAGTTGATTTCTTTTTTGGTCTCTTCTTCTGGGGGACTGCTGACATTTTCATCACCAAAAAGAGACATAGCATCGGTGGGGGGGTTGCAACACACTTCTGGACCAAAGTTTTGCTGTTCATAACGCACATATAGAGAGTAATGAGTAGGACAAACACACATACAAAAACATCCACTAGCTTCGCTCCCAGCGAAATAATCTAACCACCAAGCCCCAACAAATCCCAACCCTCATCTCTACCTTTAAACACTAAAATCACTTTTCCCAAATAACATAACCTGGTCTAGTTGCAGGATAATACTTTATCTATCCTTCTATCACAGAGTCAATAACTTCCCCAGGGCAAAGTCGTATTTCTACTCCCTTCGTAACCAGTTTATTTTATATATATATAGTTCTACAAATATCTTATAGCATCTTGTCTTTTTCCAAGGGGTTAAATATAACTCTCGTGTTCCTGTTGTGCAACTTATTGGGTATGGATAGTACATTGGGTTACATTGCACATAAGATGTGGGCTTTGTTTACCAGGATTCCATTATATAACAAAAAGGTGTGCATATATGCTATACACAGGACAATAAAATAAAAGACATATTATTAAACAAAATATTCCTGTTACTACCCTATCATCTTAATGTGAACACCACTTATATAAACCTAATAGAATAAACATTGTAATTAAAATAATAAAACCTGTAAAAAAGGTTATTAAAAAGTTCAAAGTTCATATATTGAGGTCCGGATTTCTGCCTATGAACTTTTCTCCTTCTTTGGTTAGTGCCGGGTTTTATTGTGACCCAAAACACCAACTGAAAATAACTGTGTCTTTAGGCCTTCCCTTCTGTATTGAGGTTTAATTTTGAAGCGACTGTGGGTGCACTTGTGTAACATGGATCCAGGAAAATACTCTGACGGGGTAGAATCTGGAATGGGCCTCTCCACTTTAGATGAAAAGCGCTTTTGCGTCACCTTTATCTTCATCTAATTAGAAGGACTGCACCTGGACATGAGACACTCAAACAATTGCATTAGTTTCACACAATAGACGCTGATTAAAATCGTCTGTTTAGAGCATAATCATACAACATTAAATCTAAAATGTACCTGGGGTGACCATTGGTCTTCCCATGAGAAAAATTATTTCTGATTGTCACTGTAGGCCAGGCCAAATACACCTTTATATTTAAGGGATCAGTCACAAGGCAAAACATGCAGAAAAATAAATTGCGGTTTATTCGGATAGGACCTTGGAAACACACAGAAACACAAGAAACAGAGAATATACTTTGGGGGACATAATACTTATTAGGGAAATAACTTGGGGGGATTTGGGCTCAAAATCAAGGAGTTTGGGGGACACAGGGAAGCCCTGGTGTAATTCACCCTGCGCACTGTCAAATCATGCCTGCTTGCTGGGGAAAATTAAGTGACTACCAGCACTTTGGACCCCCCAACTCCTGCAACCAAAATAATTATATTTCCACCCAAATATCCCCCTAAAACTGACACACAAGAAATTTCACAGTTCAAGGGCTAATGGAACATGACATAGGAAATAACAGGGGCAGTTCACTTTCAGGCACTCCATATCTGAGCTGGGGCATTGGAATGCTTATTCACATGTAATTCACCAACCTGGGTTTAAATCACAGGACAAGCACAATGCATTGTAGGTTTAAAACACATACAACCAACATGTAGACACAAGAGCTTGCACTCCACCATTTGCACCTATCATGTGGGGTTCTAAAACCTCTTCTCTAAGACACCAGCTAAGAATACCTTGCTGGCAGGCAAGACAGGCCAAAATATCACCTCCCTTTCCCCTCATGTGCCAGGAGACTCTGTTCTGCAGCTATTTCTCATAAGGGGCCACCCATACAAGGCAATCCACTTATAAGCTTGCACAGACAGCTGCAATCCCATGAGTCAAAGGGAATACACAGAGAATGCATTAACTAGCCCACTGGTCTTACACAGTTAATCCCCCATACACAGTTCCTAGCTTATAACCCTATGGGGAACAGTATAAAAGGGAAAAATTATAGGCAACACAGTAAGGTAAAATATTATACCCAAGAGCTGACACTCTCAGCCCTTGCCATTCGGTTTCAGGGGCAGCCAGCAATAATAACAGCAATAACACCCTCCTTTTGTTCACTTTTATTACATGTGAACAATATTACACAAAGGATAACAGCATTTAAAGCATAACCTTAATGGAATTGCTTGATGTATAGCAAAACTAACGTGAAACCTTTGGGTATAAAATTGACATTAAAAATCTCAAAAAAAAAACCCCTACTGAATATAAAAATAATCTGCTATAGTCTTCTAACAGAAACTTTTAGAACACCAAATAACATCTGGTTTGCTGAAAAAACAACCTGTAGCATAAAAAACTCATAGACACAGATTTAAAGGTGGGACACATTTGAGAGAAAAAGATGGTTAAAAAATGATAAAATATTAAATATTTGATCAACTTTGCAGAAAAATTATTCCACATAGAACCCTCTAGTATACTAGCAGACCTGGCTAGGGTCAGTTTTCCTTGTCCATTGCTTTACTGCTATTTCAGGGTCTGCACACTTATACGTACATCAGCACTAGAGTATTTTGTGCTGATTACATTGGACTAGTGGTTACTTTATCCACTTCACTGTTCACACTGCAAGACACTAGTTTAGTGATTCTATGCAGTTAATCAGTGATCCAGAACATTACATTGTGCTCATACTATAGGTTCTGAGCATTTAATATCTGTTTTAATTCCCATAATTTTACACGGATATTAAAGATTTAAGTTTTAACCACTTCATTACCCACCCACCAGGTGTTTATAGTGCTCATTCTAGGTTACTGTCCTCTGTTCATTTGAACTCTATATTAATCAATTTAAAACTGTTTCCATTTCAAGCCATATAACAAGCTCAAATAACTTTCTGGGCTTCCTGCTAAAACCTTGTAACAAAAAAAAGGTTAATTACTGGTTACTGCAATACAATTTAGGACAGCTTGAAATATGCAGCTCGTCACAGAGCCCGATAATGTTACTGGTATTCAAAAATTAAAACTGGATCTTTGTTAAACAGAAAATTATAGGCTTAATATATACTTTTGACAGTTTTAGTTACTGGTTATACACAAAAAGAGCACAGAGTGCAGACACAAAACAAACAGAATTTTACGCTTCATTCACACATTCAACCAGTTTTTACAAAAATAACAGACACATATTTTCTCACCTATTCTAATAAATAGGAAAACAAAACAATTTGATCCTGCAGACTAAATTTATAAAGATATCCTTTTTTTTCATATCATAATTAACTTTTAAAACTAATTTTAAAATGCTGAGCTTCTAGTTAGCTTTGTGTCTAGAATATATTTCGCCTGTTATTTCTATATAACATATTCACCTGATTTTATCTGTGGAGATTTAGAGGAAAAGAATTGTAATTCTGTTTAAGGAAATAAATCGCCTGGCCAGTACGATAAACATCCTTATTATTCCAGTGACAGAACTGTTTACAAAAATAATTCATCCTGTCTTTATTCTTTTTCTCCACAGATACCCAAAACTTTCCCCTGCCCAGTGTAAATTAGTTTATATTATAGTGGGGGTGTACACCTTTTAAAAATTAAATTTCAACATGAGCAATTAATTATATTCTTATTTTAGAAGCACTTGCCCTGAATAGTAATTTTGTATACATACAATAAACCGTTTTTCTTATTATTCAATGCAAATAACACTTTCATATGGATAGAATTCACTCAGATTCTTACAAGCACACACACAGGGATTACATACAATAAACCTTTTTATCATATTCATGCCTGAAAATGTAATAAAAACATTCTAATGGAAAAAGAAACCTATACCTATTATAATCTTGTTTTTCCACTCAATTTTGTAATACATAAGACTCCCTGAACTTTTCAATCCAGACGGGAAAATATTATTAATTCAACTTAATATACACTCATACTTGGTCAACGTGGCACAAATAATTTGGGTTTGCATGTCTTAAAATTAAATTGGAAAAATTATATTTTTCTGTCTTTCTCTCTCCTAAGATCTCTGCTGACTTGCTAACAACATTTCAACAAAAAGAAAACCATCTCTGTAACTTGTCCTATAAAACAAAATTCTTATTATTTCAACTTTCTAATTCTTGTCTCTCTCTTTTTTTTCTTTCTATCTGTCTACAACATTCCTGTGCCTTTCCTGTGTAACAAATCACTGGGGGAAAAAAGGTGGGGGCTAGAGCGGTTTATACATGCAGGCAATTTGAGGGAGACAGACAGAGCTCAGATTGTCAAAAGGAAGAAAAATCTTTTATCTTCCCAGCTTTGTTGCTGTGCTTGAGTGTTAATTGAGGAACCTATGCCACACTGCATTCATCCATAAGGGTTATTTTAACTCATCCTACAGTACATTTTTTCATACAGTATACCTATAATCCCATAAACAACTTATAAAGGAATTTTATCTTAACAAGCATACAATAAGGTTAGTCTTATTATTCTTAATATCATCTTAACCTAAACAATTATTAGCTTATCCTAAATTACCATCATATCTGAGACACCATATCAGTACAGCCCGTTTCAATTAAACAATAGGGACTCCAACCCTTTGTTATATAAATCTGGGACTCAAACCCTCGATTCTTCTGCCCTATAAAATTTAGGTTCTTTAGATTCGCAGAGAAATGGTGAGAAACAATAAAATACGTTTTTCTCACCTTTTTCCTGTGCAAATCACACTTTTTCTGACACCATTTGTTAGGTCCAGTCTACCTGACCAGACCTTAGAGCAGCTAACTTCTTCTACTCGACCCGGGAGATTCATCACGCAGCTGCTATATGCTTCTGGTCTCAGATATGATAGTTACGAGCTCGGAGAAGCAAAGATTCAATGCACACAAGGTGGTTGATTTCTTTCCTCTGTTTAATATGTCATCAAGGCAGTTCTTTTATACCCAAGACAAGGACAATACATCGTGTGTCAATTTCATACATCTGTTACAAACTAAGTTCTCATGTATAGATCATACATCTAAAATGACATATACCATCTGGCCTAAATTGGTGGAAATAGGGATAAAAGGTCATTAACTACTAATGGGGTCAGAAACAAGACTAGTGGTCTTGTTTCTTATGTAATAGATATCCTGGGACAGCTGGTCCACAGCTAGAATACTTTTACCATTTGGTCTCCGAGAGAACAAAGCTTGACACATATTTATTTTAACCTGTTCAGTCCCTGAAAAGAACAGAGCTGGCAGAAACAGTTTTTAACCTTACACTGCTAAAGGTGGTTCTACAAGCTATTGAATCATAAGGTATACTTAGTTTTTCACACATGGCTTCTCCATTTTGGCTTTATTTTTGTTAAATCATGACACAGTGTAATATGTCATGTGTTGTTGTTCATCTGAGGTTGTATTTACCTCATTTTAAGACCTGCTAAGAAACAGATGATTGTTATTATGGCTTAATATGTAAAACCATAGAATTCAAAGAGGGTGTACTTTCTTTTTCACGCCACTGTATATAGGTTAAATTACAATTATTGTGCATTTGGTTCCTGATTTAACAAAGGAGATTTAGCAGAAAGTTGGGTCATCCTATAACTATTAGAGATCTGGTACATGGTGTAGTAACGGGAACACCTGGTGACTGATATATGTGAGCTTCTAATGAGACACGTATTCTATTCAATTTACAAACATTTTTTAATTATACCTTCACAACTGAAACTATCGATTTACTATCTATCAAAGGATTTGATAAGATTTCTGCACTTTAATTGGTGTTTTGCAGCTAGTGAGATTTACTTTTAGGTAAAAACATCTCAAATTGTCTGTGTGGAAATCATCCCCCTATTGCCTTAATTTAATTCATCTTTCACACTTGTGCAACACAACACCCACCTTTGAAAAACAATTTGGTTTAACTACCCTCACATGTGCTAATTAAGTTTGTTGTACCAACCAGGTGACTTTCTAAATGTATATAAGTAAACTTACAACAGCCATTGCTGCTTGCAGCCTTTGCTCTTAAGCAGAAATGCTTTTAAGTACAGTAGAAATCTTTCAAGTAGTATGGAAGTTTAAAAAGGGAAGTTCAAAAAAGAAGTGGAAAAAGTGGACACAATCTACTGCTTCTGATTCCTGCATTTGAACTACGCTGGAAAGGAGGTTATCATCCCACACTGCACATCTCAACACATTACTATTGCTGTGATGCCACCTTTACTTTTTATATTTACTGTAACCTCACTTATTTTCAAATTATGCACTTCCTTCCACCAGCCTCATCATGTCTCTAACTCTATCCATATTTCTCCATCTCTCCTTACTTCACCACTTCTCAGTTCACATGAACTCCTCTCTTACCTGCGCCCTCTGTCACCACACAGTTATGCCGCCTGCACTGAAACACACCCCTACAAATCATCCTCACACATTCTCTTTCTGTCCATGCTTCTCCTCCTTGCTTCTGGGGATATCTCTCCCAATCCTGGTCCCTGCCTTATTTCTACTTGCTCTCGTCCTCGCCTTCCACATGCAACTTCTACTCCTTCTGGTGTAAACCCCTCCAACCTCATACCCATCCCCTGCCACCCTCCCTCCTCTCTCCCTTTCTCCTGTGCCCTTTGGAATGCTCGCTCCCTTTCTAACAAGTTCCTCTCTGTACATGACTTCTTTCTCTCTCACTCCCTGCTTCTCTTTGCTATAACTGAGACCTGGCTCACTCAGTCTGACTCTGCTCTGGAAGCTGCCCTCTCCTATGGTGGCCTTTCCTTCTCCCACACTCCACACCCTGGTGGCAGGGGTTGAGCTCCTGCTCTCCTCTCTCTGCCGTTACCGAACTATTCCTATTCCCCCCTCTCTTGCCTTTCCCTCCTTTGAGGTTCACACTGTCCAGATCTTCTCTCCTCTCCCTGTTCATGTGGCGGTCATCTATCGCCCACCTACCTCTACTCATCCCCCTTCTGCCTTTCTCTCTCACTTTGAATCCTGGCTCTCTTTCTTTCTCTCCTCAGACTCCCCTGTTCTTCTCCTTGGGGACTTCAATTGCCACATTGATGACCCCTCTCTCCCTTGTGCTTCCCGCTTTCTTTCTCTAACCTCTTCTTTTGGCCTTCAACAGTGGACTGCAGCCAGCACCCACAAGGATGGCCACTACTTAGACCTGGTTTTCACTAAGAACTTCTCTCTCTCCGATTTCTCCATTTCCCCTTTTCCTCTCTCCGACCATCACCTCATCTCATTTTCTCTCTCTCGCTTCTCTCCATCTCCATCTCCATCTCGCCCTCGTTTTTGCAGAAACCTGCGCTCTATTAACCTACCAGCTCTTGATTCCACTTTACGCTCCTCCCTCTCCTCTCTCAGTTCTGCTTCAGACCCTGACAACCTGGTCAGGAACTACAATTCTGCCTTATCTTCCTCTCTTGATCTTCATGCCCCACTTTCTCTCTGCCGTCCTCGCCCTTCTAACCCCAGACCCTGGCTAAACTCCCACACACGCATGCTGCGTTCCTCCACTCGTTCCTCTGAACGCCTCTGGAGGAAATCTCATACGCTCGCAGACTTCATTCACTACAAATTTATGCTATCCTGTTTCAACTCTGCCCTCTTTCAGGCTAAACAAACCTACTTTTCATCACTAATCAACACACACAAGTCTAACCCACGCCGTCTCTTTTCTGTCTTTGACTCTCTACTCAGACCACCCTCAGCTGCCTCCTCTTCTTCCTCCATCTCACCTCAGGACTTTGCTGACTTTTTTAAGAAAAAGGTGGAGTCCATACGACAGAACATCCCATCTGTTGCCTCCTCCCATCCCACAATGCTTCCCAACTCTCCTCCTGTCTTTCTTGACTCTTTTTCTGCTATCTCGGAGGAGGATGTATCACTGCTGATCTCCTCTTCTCCCTCTACCACTTGCCCTCTTGATCCCATTCCCTCCCATCTCCTAAAACCTCTTGCTCCTTCTATAATCCCTATGCTCACACAGATCTTTAATTCTTCCCTCTACTCTGGTACCTTTCCTTCATCCTTCAAGCATGCAACCGTTATACCATTACTCAAAAACAGCAAGCTTGACCCTACCTGTACTTCTAACTATCGACCTGTCTCCCTCCTGCCTTTTGCCTCCAAACTCCTTGAACGTCTTGTATTCTCTCGATTGCTACACTTTCTCAACACCTATTCTGTACTAGACCCTCTACAATCTGGCTTCCGCACTGCTCACTCTACTGAAACAGCCCTCACTAAAATAACTGACGACCTCCACGCTGCCAAAGACAGAGGTTATTACACTCTGCTCATATTACTCGACCTCTCTGCAGCATTCGACACCGTGGACCACCCTCTTCTCCTTCACATTCTCCATACTCTTGGTATTCGGAACAAAGCTTTATCCTGGATCTCCTCTTACCTCTCCCATCGTACCTTCAGTGTCTCTTTTGCTAACACCTCCTCCTCCTCTATTGATCTCTCTGTGGGGGTACCCCAGGGCTCTGTCCTGGGATCCCTTCTCTTTTCTCTCTACACACTCTCTCTAGGTGACCTAATCACATCTTTTGGGTTTAAATATCACCTCTATGCTGACGACACACAAATTTACCTTTCAACCCCTGACCTTACACCTCTATACAGACCAAAGTTTCTGAATGCCTCTCTGGAATATCATCCTGGATGGCCATCTGCCGACTGAAACTTAACATGGCAAAAACAGAGCTCCTTATACTACCTCCCAAACCTGGCCCTACTACATCCTTCCACATTGCTATTGGAAATACGATCATTCACCCAGTAGCCCAAGCACGCTGCCTAGGGGTCACACTTGATTCCTCTCTCTCATTCTCCTCTCATATTCAAAACGTTTCTAAAACTTGTTGCTTTTTCCTCCGCAATATCACAAAGATACGCCCTTTCCTCTGTTACTCAACTGCCAAAACTCTGACTCGGGCCCTCATTCTCTCACGTCTCGATTACTGCAACCTCCTGCTGTCCGGCCTTCCTACCTCTCACCTGTCTCCCCTACAATCTATCCTAAACACTGCTGCCAGAATCACTCTACTCTTTCCTAAATCTGTCTCAGGGTCTCCCCTGCTGAAATCCCTCTCCTGGCTTCCGATTAAATCGCGTATCTCACACTCAATTCTACTGCTCACTTTTAAAGCTTTACATTCTTCTGCCCCTCATTACATCTCAGCCCTAATTTCTCGCTATGCACCATCACGACTCTTGCGTTCTTCTCAAGGATGTCTTCTTTCTACCCCCTTTGTATCTAAAGCTCTCTCCCGCCTTAAACCTTTCTCACTTTCTGCCCCACACCTCTGGAATGCCCTTCCCCTCAATACCCGACTAGCCCCCTCGCTACCCACCTTAAGACACATCTGCTTAAAGAAGCATATGAGTAGCACTGGATAATCATGGACACATGACACAAAGCTTGGCCCCCTGCAGACGCACTTACTAGTATTCCCTCCTGTCTCTGTACGTTCTCCCTACCTACCAATTAGATTGTAAGCTCCTCGGAGCAGGGACTCCTTCCTTAATGTTACTTTTACAGTATGTCTGAAGCACTTATTCCCATGATCTGTTATTTATATTTGTTATTTATATGACATGTATTACTACTGTGAAGCGCTATGTACATTTTATGGCGCTATACAAATAAAGACGTACATACATACAAATCGTTAGATATGATGATCCACTTTAAATGTATAATCCATTACATCTACTCTCCCGGCCCATATGCTGCACATGTTGTGCTAAACCCTTCATTTTTACAATGTACATCTACGGTTTACTTTCATCCTGAACTTTTTGTGATATGCCAACTTACCTCTCCTTCATGACCTCTTGTATTGTATGTCTTTATTTATATAGCGCCAAAAGTGTACTCAGCGCTTCACAAAGAATACATTACAGGGAATTATAATAATACAATAAGTGCAACAAAATCAGACAATAGGAAAGGAAATCCCTGCCCCGAAGAGCTTACAATATGAGTTTTGATGGGGAACTTACAGAGACAGTAGGTGAGGGAATAAGTGTTGTAGATGGCAGTGCATGGTCACAATGCATGATAACAAGTTTTAAGGTTAGTCAAATAACTAAAGGGTTAACACACTTTACAGGGGTAGAGATGGCAGGGAGACATGGGTGAAATCAGGTGTGTAAGACAGTGTGTAACAGTGACTTTTTTGTCTCGTCTAGTACAAAAGCAAGCACCAATAATCCAGCCATGCCAGCACTGCAAGGTTGCTTTTAGCAGTCAGGATTACCTCATCAAACATCTGAAGTTCAAACACCCAAATCAGTATATGGAAAAGATGATGACAGAACAATCTTGCAACATTCCAATAAATATGACAGAAAATGCATCTTTCAACCAGTCAAGGCAATTAATAAACAATGTAACTGCTTCTCATTCCAAAAGATATATATTAGCAGCTGTCACAGGAAAAGATCTTGGAGCAAGTGGGAAGAGTCTGAATTGGTTATCAGAACAGAACGCACAGAAGAGAATACAGACCGGGGAGAGACCGCATGTATGTGGGGAATGTGGGAAGGGATTTAGTTGGTTATCCTATCTGAACATACACACAAGGACACACACAGGGGAGAGACCGCATGTATGTGGGGAATGTGGAAAGGGATTTAGTCGGTTATTCCACCTGAACACACACCAGAGGACACACACAGGGGAGAGACCGCATGTATGTGGGGAATGTGGGAAGGGATTTAGTGACTCATCCAACCTGAACACACACAAGAGGACACACACAGGGGAGAGACCGCATGTATGTGAGGAATGTGGGAAGGGATTTAGTCAGTTATCCTACCTCAACGTACACATAAGGACACACACAGGGGAGAGGCCGCATGTATGTGGGGAATGTGGGAAGGGATTTAGTGACTCATCCAACCTGAACACACACAAGAGGACACACACAGGGGAGAAACCGCATGTATGTGGGGAATGTGGGAAGGGATTTAGTCGGTCATCCTTTCTGAACATACACACAAGGACACACACAGGGGAGAGACCGCATGTATGTGGGGAATGTGGGAAGGGATTTAGTCGGTTATCCAATCTGAACATACACACAAGGACACACACAGGGGAGAGACCGCATGTATGTGGGGAATGTGGGAAGGGGTTTAGTAACTTATCCCATCTGAACACACACAAGAGGACACACACAGGGGAGAGACCGCATGTATGTGGGGAATGTGGGAAGGGATTTAGTCAGTTATCCTGCCTCAACGTACACATAAGGACACACACAGGGGAGAGGCCGTATGTATGTGGGGAATGTGGGAAGGGATTTAGTCGGTTATCCTATCTGAACTTACACACAAGGACACACACACGGGAGAGACCGCATGTATGTGGGGAATGTGGGAAGGGATTTAGTGACTCATCCAGCCTGAACACACACAAAAGGACACACACAGGGGAGAGACCGCATGTATGTGGGGAATGTGGGAAGGGATTTAGTCAGTTATCCTGCCTCAACGTACACATAAGGACACACACAGGGGAGAGGCCGCATGTATGTGGGGAATGTGGGAAGGGATTTAGTAAATTATCCTACCTCAACGTACACATAAGAACACACACAGGGGAGAGGCCGCATGTATGTGGGGAATGTGGGAAGGGATTTAGTGTGTTAACCCACCTGAACACACACAAGAGGACACACACAGGGGAGAGACCACATGTATGTGGGGAATGTGGGAAGGGATTTAGTAAGTTATTCAGCCTGAACACACACAGGAGGACACACACAGGGGAGAAACCGCATGTATGTGGGGAATGTGGGATGAGATTTAGTCAGTTATCCCACCTGAACACACACAAGAGGACACACACAGGGGAGAGACCGCATGTATGTGGGGAATGTGGGAAGGGATTTAGTCGGTTATCCAATCTGAACATACACACAAGGACACACACAGGGGAGAGACCGCATGTATGTGGGGAATGTGGGAAGGGGTTTAGTAACTTATCCCACCTGAACACACACAAGAGGACACACACAGGGGAGAGACCGCATGTATGTGGGGAATGTGGGAAGGGATTTAGTCGGTTATCCAATCTGAACATACACACAAGGACACACACAGGGGAGAGACCGCATGTATGTGGGGAATGTGGGAAGGGATGTAGTCAGTCATCCCACCTGATCAGACACAAGAGGACACACACAGGGGAGAGACCGCATGTATGTAATGTAGGAAGGGATTTAGTGATTTATCCAGCCTGATGATACACACAGGGGAGAGACTTATCTCTAAAGCCAGGCATGTTTAGGGATAACCAAGACGCTCACATATAAGTGCACATGTGTATCTGTGTTACGCTAAATCACAATGAAAAGGGACTTTGTTAGTGGTGCATAAAACAAGCATTTTAAATGCAGGTTATTTGTATCATTTTTATTGTAGTTTTATTTAAAGAAAAAGGTTTTTCTTAATGTTTTATATTTCCATGCTGTTGGTTCTAATAAAATTTACTTTTCCCATTATGCAGAAGTGGTCTGTAGCCTCACTTAGCTGTGAATCGGTATTGTTTCAACGCGACCAATTTGCCATCGGCATTAGGCCGCAGATGGACCGTCCGCCACCAGCTGCTTCTAATGTAAGTTTTATTACCGTTTTCGGTATGGGGTTAATTTAAGGGTTTAGGGTAGGGTGTTTTAGGGTACGTTCTTGGAGTAGGGGGTTTTAGGGTAAGGGATTAAGGTAGTTGGATTTAGGGTAAGAGGTGTGACGACCTTCATAATAAAGGTGAAGGGACTGTGGCGGGGCACTGGACTGTGGGGGTACACGGGACGGGGGAGGACAGGATTGTGGGGGGCACGGGACTGGAAGCCCCTCGCTCACCTCTGAGATTGTTTGGGTCTATTTCCATTTTGCGGGAAAGTGAGCTTTGTGTTACCAGGCAGATGTGGGACAGGTGTCAGGTGATTGGCTGAGGAGTAGGTGCTGGGCAGTGCTGTGATTGGGCAGGCCAGAGGGAGGGCGTGGCTGTCACGGGAGACCAAGTCTTATTAACACATTAATACCAGGATTCTGGATTGAGCACAACAAGGAGGGTAAAATAAATTGTAATTTATTTCCTTTTAAGACAAACATACAATTCTTCACATATACACTCAATATACACTTATAGACTTACTGGGATGGGGAAACGAAATATAATGTCCACGGAAGGAATAACTCGAAGATAAAAGTCTCTAGGCACCACTGCACGGAGCGGGGTGGTGCGAGAATAGAGCCGTGCGACAGTCCTTGGCTAGGGGCGCGGAATGCAACCCCTGTATCTCCGCCAATGGAAAACTTTTCGTTAAGTCCTTATAGAATTTGTTCGGGAATCTTTAGCTCAAACGAATTCTGGAAGAGGGGTGCAATTCTTTGTTACAATGTTTTTAACCCCTCACATTCCGGAACTTCTGTGACGCTGGAATGGACCTTGGTTGAAGCTTTAAGATGTTTCTTAGCGGAATCTGACTAAGACCGGGCCTGCAGGCATTTTTATATTCTTATAGGCTTAAGACTCCTATCCTTAACCTGTACAGCCAATCCCCCCGTGGGAATAACTTTTCTCGCCTATCCCAGACTTGCCAGTAGCTCAAAAACCTGGCAGAGGGGGCTTCCCGGTCTGCTAAGAGCATGTGCTAACTTGGCACCTCTGCTGCTTAGCATACGTGACCCAACCCCTTACCTGGCGACAGTAAGTCTGGGTGTCGGCTACTATTTGTTAATAGCCCGCACTTTACTCCGGTTCAGGGTACTTTACTGTATCCTGCCCGCTCTAACACTTCAGGGTCTCTGAGGCTTTCAACTCCGGACTTCTCTTGACATTGGGGCACCAGCGCAGCAGGGTGCCCTTTGAAGTACGGAGTTGGAAATCCCTCGGCTCATTCATCCCTAACATATGTGCATGTTAATGGATTAACTACCGGGCTGACAGGAAAAAGGTTCCTGTCTTCATATTTTCAAAGACCTAAAACAGGGTTTATTTTTATATGTCATTTCTATATGAGGTGGTGATATGAAAGCATGTATGTGCATGACCAATCCTTGGCTATCTGCATTCCAAAAATTAGAGTACTAGCTCCCTCCTAACACAAGTTAGCCCCTTAATTTAATATGATGTGGTTTGCGTTTTGACTTATAGTCGTTCTGTGGTCAGAAGCCGGCATACAATGTATCATTGCTTGCCGGGATCGGTAACCGCAGAAGCACTTCACCAATTGACCTTTATTGGTTAACAAGACCGCCTGATGAATTGTTGCACTCCGCCACTTCAACTAAACCGCCAGCCACTTATCCACTTGAGTTTGTGGTTAAAGCTTTCCCGGAGGGTTTGCAGTTTAGGAAGTGATTCGGGGCTTCAGTGTAGCCGCTTACCACAGGCACGCTTATTCAGTGAACTCTTTGTACAGCGCTAGGAGCCCCCCTTGCTTAGCAAGCACATTTTACACATACAGTACATATTAACAGGACTGCAGCTATATTCTAAGCTGCAGAACTGACACTCTATTTTCACGGTATGACCCATGGGACATCACAGTTGATATTCAGGGAAAACATGGCATTATGGTGACCATACCATGAACCCCTTCATCCCTAACAGGGTTTAGGGGCAACCAGCCGGGCATAATACCTTTATTATTGGCCTTGTTACCCCTTCACCGTCACAGTGGCTAGGGAGTTTGAGTGGGAAAATGATAGGTACGGTATATAGAGACGGAGCAGAAGCAGATAGGGAAATTACCTGAGGTTCGGGGACGTTGGCTGCCCCACTCCCCTCCCTATGTGTTATAATTATAACGGCTATGTATACAGGCGTACCCCGCATTAACGTACACAATGGGACCGGAGCATGTAAATGTACTTAAATGTACATAAAATGAAGCACTACCTTTTTTCCACTTGTCGATGCATGTACTGAACTGCAATCGTCATATATGTGCATAACTGATGTAAATAACACATTTGTAACAGGCTCTATAGTCTCCCGCTTGCGCACAGCTTCTGTACAGGTAGGGAGCCGGTATTGATGTTCAGGATGTGCTGAAAGGCGCATGCGCGAGCTGCCGTTTGCCTATTGGGCGATATGTCCTTACTCGCGAGTGTACTTAAAGTGAGTGTCCTTAAACTGGGGTATGCCTGTAATGTACTGTATATAGTGTTTTATGCTGTCGCAGCATGGCGACAGTGGGTTAAAAGTGCTAAAATGGTTTAACTAAATAAGCTTTACTCACGAGAATACGAATTAAGTATTTTACTATATATTTTGTTGCATTGGATGTAGCATTGGGCATTTCTGTCTTTTGTTTGTATACATTTGGCCACGTTCAGTAGCACTCCTTTTGACACACATACACATATGTATGTATGTATGTATGTGCGTGTGTGTGTGTATATATATATATATATACACACACAGCTCAACGCCGTCTTCGGGGACAACCCGATCTCACCGTGCTATAACCGGGGTCGCGCTAATTTTTTTTTTTAAATGGCCACCACGCGCTTGATCGGAGGGAAGAGGTGGAGTGAGTCGCCGGCAGCCCTACACGTCCTTTAGCAGCCACCGTACTTCTCCCAGCATTCCCTGCAATCCCCTCAGCAGCCTCACTTCCCCCAGCAGCGCCACCTCGATCCTGCCGCTAGCAGCCCCACGATGCCCCGGCGCCTGACACCAAAGGTAGGGGGGGGGGACCTGTGTGCGTGCTGTGAGTGTGTGCAGTGTACAGTGAGTGTGTGCAGTATGCTCTGTGTGTGCAGTGTGTGCATTAGATCGCGCAGCTGGTTCAGCCAATAGTCACCCGGCCACAAAGTCATTATTCCAAAAGCAGAAATAAAGGTTCTGCATGATGATAAGACCCAAACAGCATAACAGTCAGCACATACAGCATTCTTAGTAGACTTTATATATATATTGTTGACCAGCAATAATTCAGACAGCACAGTCCAACAGCCAATGAAAACACTGCCCCAGTATTCACTGTCCTAATAATTCACAACAGATGCAAAGCCTTCAGCCAATTAATGTCCTGGATTTATTGTCTCCATCACATTACTGTATTTCAAATGGCTTATAGATTCTGACAGTCAATGGATACACAGACCCTGCATCCGCATCCACCAGGCATCCAGTAAGTAAGGGAAAGAAAACATTCAATTTTTATCCAAGATCGCAACCACTGATGACAGTGCCACAAGGGTGTGTTCCTTGGAGACACTAAGGGTTAAATGACTGAGGGACTCCTATGGTACATTGGAGGGTTGCGCTCTGCGAGGTGCGTTGGATAGTTGTACTTTTAGTGAACTAGGGTATGTTAGATATATATGCAGGTATATATCTATATATATCAGTAAAGGTTCTTCTATTTTTACTGTGTGTGTTCAATTGATTGTGTCCTGTGAGGGGCTGCTTCCGCTCTGCTTGGATCCCTCACAGGTGGAGGCGCTGCACCATACACCCTGGATTACTCAAAAGCCTTGCACTATCTACTGAATGTTGGTGAAGAACCCTGAAAACCAGCACACCAACCACTGCACACTCAAATGGCAAACATCATAAAGTAACAACTTGCAAACAAATACTCAAATTTCTACTCATACTATTACTCTCTTTTGCAGGTGATATTGAACGTACCCCAGGTCCTCCCACTTCAACTCTGTCCCATACCCCTTCAAATTCCAAAAAGGGCCATCTCTCGCCCATATAAATATCCGGAGTCTGCTGCCCAAACTGGATGAACTAAGGGCATGGTGCCTTATGCATAAATCAAAAGCCATCGTTCTTACAGAAACATGGCTAACCCCTAAAACCCCTGCTGCACATATTGCCATTCAGGGATACTCCATTTCTAGGAGAGATAGGTCAAAGAGAGGAGGAGGGGTGTTATTTTATGTTGCAGACACCTTACAATTTACACTGGTAAATTGCCCCCCAAGACCAACCACTTTTGAAATCCTAGTTGGCAGAATCTGCCTTCTCTAAGCCCGTCCTGATTGCTGGCATCTAAAGCCCCTCTACAATCTATGACTGATATTACCCAGTTTCTTGGCTCCATTTCCTTTCAGAATGAGAAGAGTGAGCTGCTAGTTCTTGGAGATTTCAACTTTTATTGGCTTGACCCTAAAAACCACAAAATCCACACACAAATCAAGTCGCTTAACCTATCGCAACTCATTTCCCAACCCACACGAACAAACCTGAAATCGCACAACCATTCCTTGCTTGACTGGATTCTCTCCTCAAATCCCAGCAGAATCCAATCCTCTGGCATCCTTCCTGACATTTTCAGTGACCATGCAATAGTGTACTGTGTAAGGAAAATTAAACCGTCCCAATCAAGCCCATAAGTTCTCCTCACTAGAACATTTAGAAACTTTAACCCACAACAGTTTCTGGATGACCTTACCAACTGCCCATGGCACAGAATCGATTTAATTCCTGACCCTGATTCTGCGCTCGACTATTTCCAATCTGAGTTTTTAAAACTCTGTGATACCCATGCTCCACTACGCAGAATAAGGGTATGGGGTGCCCACCTTCCATGGGTTACAACTGACCTTACAAACACTCTACCAGTTCAGGGATGCCTTGTGGAAAAGCCACAAAATAACTGGCACTACCAAAGATCTCAATCACTACAGATGCCTGCGGAACATGCATTCTGGAAGGATATCAACAACATATTCCAGCCTTCTAACCATCAACTGAAGTGTGAAGATGGTCAGCGCAAACTCGTGGTACTCAAGATGATGATGAAGAATAAAACAGAATAAAATAATACACAGAATGTGTTGAAGGTCAGAGAGGCTATGGCTGTGTGCATATAGGATTGTGTCATCTGCATACATGTGTATTGAGGCTTCCTGACAAGCTGTGGGAAGATCATTGATGAACACTGAGAAGAGTAGGGGCCCCAGAACAGAGCCTTGCGGGACGCCACAGGTGATATCCATGGGGTTAGAGTTAGAGCCAGAGATGGACACATGTTGGGATCTACAGTACCTGATAGGTAGGACTGAAACCAGTTTAAAGCATGCTTCCCTATTCCAGAGCTCTGCAGTTTGTTGAGCAGGATAGCATGATCAACAGTATCAAAAGCCTTTGCAAAATCTAGGAATACTGCACCAGTGAGTTGACCCCGTTCCATTCCACACTGGATTTAATTGCAAACTTTTAGCAGGGTAGTTACAGTAGAGTGTTTGGGGCGAAAGCCAGATTGGAATTGGCTAGGGAAATTTGTCTTGTTATAGTAATTGCTTAATTGGGAGTGGACACATTTTTCCATGACTTTGGATAGAATTGGGAGAAAGGAGATTGGTCTGTAGTTTGAGACAGTGTTTTTGTCCCCACTTTTGAAGATTGGGACAACTCTGGCAGCTTTCCAGGTCTTAGGGATATGGCCAGCAGACAGGATAGAGTTGACTATGGAAGCAATTGGTTTGGCAATTGCTGGGGCACCAAGTCTTAGGAACCTAGATTGTAGTAAGTCAGGTTCACATTGGCTGCTTAGTTTTAATTTGCGGAGTGCTTGTGTAATCTCCTCTTCGGATACTGGGCCAAATTGAAAATTGTGGGCGATGTTGGGAGGGGGTGGGGCTATAGGGGTACTCCCAGGATGAGATTCAGGTTTGTGGTTTGGGTTGCGTTTTGCTAATAAGTTAGTAGCACACCCCACAAAGTAATCATTGAATGCATTTGCAATGTCGGTGGGGTTTGTCAGAGAAATATCGCCCTTAGTGATATTACTTGGGTGTTGATGGTTAGAAGGATGTGAAACTGGGGCGCTCCCTAAAATATGTGGCTAAAAAATACTTAAACGCCTAGGAATTATTTAAAAACTATGTGCTAAATATTAAAAATGTGTAATCATATAAAATAGTATAAAATTGTATACTGGCCCTTTTGGTTGGTTTTGCTGCTGCTTAACCTTGAAGAAGGCAACCCCGAGTCCTTCTTATAGTTGCAATTGAAGTGTGAAGATGGTCAGCGCAAACTCGTGGTACTCAAGATGATGATGAAGAATAAAACAGAATAAAATAATACACAGAGCTGATAATATCAAAAGGCGGTTAGCACCAAGTCTTTTCCAACCAGGAACCGAGAAAGCAGGTCAGGAAGTAAACTGGTTGCCGAAAGCGAAAGGTTTCCACAGATGTAGCACCTGCAAAGCCTGCAAACAGGGTACAAAAGAGAAAATACAGTTTAGTTCCAATATAACAGGGGAACAGTTCAAAATTTCCCATTTCATAAACTGCAAGACAGAATTCGTAGTGTATCTACTGAACTGCCCTTGTGGACTCCAGTATGTAGGGCGCACCAGCCGACCCTTACGGGTGCGCATACTGGAGCACCTAGGGGACATAAGGCGTAAATTGATGACACACAGTGTATCAAAACATTTTGCACTACACCACCAAGGAGATCCATCAGGCCTTGAATTTAGGGGCATTGAATTAGTCCCACCAAACTGGAGAGGTGGGGACAGACTGACAACTTTATCCAAAAAATAAACATTTTGGATTTACAAATTGAAAAGCTTGGCCCCTAAAGGTCTCAATGTAGATATCGACATTGGAGCCTTCCTTTAATCTCTCCCTGTCCCATACTGATCTGTTTTCATCCCCCATTCCCCCTGCCATTTTCCTATTAGGAATCCACCTTGAACCAGCTCCTTTTGAACATACCGGCATATATCGGCGTGTCAACTTACCTTTTAGATTTCTTGATAAATTGTATTGATGTATAATGTCTTATCCTTGATTTTTATCCTTGATGTACTTTTGTATGATGCATTTTAATGATGCAAATTTTTTGATGAACTACTTACACGTTTGAGGCTACAGAGCCATTTATGAGAGGTGTACATCTTATTACTAAGACAAGGCCAGAATGCATTCCCAACTCTCTTTTAACTGTGATCAATTGTACTTAGATGCCATTTAAGTGAACCATTTTGTTCTCCAGTCCTCCTGTCTGTCCACTAGAGTAGGCTATTGCCCAACAAATTGGGGACAGCATGTTTCCAATTTTTTAACATCATTTTGAGGGGCTTTATGAATAGAAAACCCTTGAAACTTTTGTGAAATTGTTTTTTGTATTGAGTTCCCTGTTCTAATGAACTAAGAATTCATTCCTTAATACCATGGGAAATTGAATCAAATATAGTCATTTCCTCATATTAATGTATATATAACTAAAGCGAAAAATCTCATTATCATTAAATGTGAGGTAAAATTACTTACATAGAGGTTTACTCTAAAACAACTTCTAAACACTCCTAGGACAGAAACATTTTAGCATACATGTAACCGTGATCAACTATATGGAAACATTCAGCCCTGTAGTTGCAGAATTTACCCACAAGAGGGTACTATTGCTCCATAAATGAATCTAATGAAATGTTCCCCAGCAATTATCCATATCGAGGGACACTACTCTCCGTTTTTACTGTGAATTTTGTTTCAAAGTTCTTTTTTAATACACTACCCTGCTATACCAGGAGCTTCCCCAATCAACCATGAAATGTATGTACATATT
This sequence comes from Ascaphus truei, assembly GCF_040206685.1. Taxonomy (NCBI): domain Eukaryota; kingdom Metazoa; phylum Chordata; class Amphibia; order Anura; family Ascaphidae; genus Ascaphus; species Ascaphus truei. Next base: position 31,533,734 of record NC_134497.1, on the reverse strand, counting down.
ACTATAGCTGTACACTAGCAGGAATTCGGTTTATTTGCTGTTTACATCTGTAATAACGGGTTAACAATGCAGCAAAGTAACTACTATGTTATGAGCAGTGCTCTGCTCAAAACGAACCAATACAATGATTGCCCCCTTTTTGAAAGGGCTGAAAGTGATTGATTTCTAAATTGTTGTTTTTTGTGGTAACATGCCTAAAGACATTTAATACCTATTCAACGGAGGGCTATTGAAGCGGGGGATAGACAGCCCGGTTTCTGAACCATTTTTTCTACACAATGAAATGTATGCATATGTACCTATATTCACTGTATGCTAGCTGGAACTCTGTTCATATGTTGATCATATTAGCATTAACGTTATGAGGGATAACAATGCAGAAATGTTTTTAACTATGTTATTAGCAATGTCTTGCTCAAACAGAAACACCACAACAATTGCCCCCTTTTTTGAAAGGGCTGAAAGAAATTGAAAATTATTTTTAACTGATATGGTAGCATGTCGAAAAGTACTCAATACCTCTATCAACCCATCCAACAGCGGGCTCCAATTACATTGAGGGAGACAGTAATTGAAGCGGGGGATAGACAGCCAGGTGTTTACACTGTTTTTAATTCATCTATTAAACAATCATGTCCCTGCGCCTATATATACCATGTACAATGAGCATCCGGAAGGAACCTGACGAAGCTTACTGCGAAACGCGTTGTTCCCTGCCGGAGCTCATTGAGAGAGGGACCCAGACAACCGCCGGACATACGGTTCAGATCCTCCCTTCCGGTTCCACTGCCGGACGCGTCAGTGAGAACGCAAACGGAGGAAGAGGTCTTGCTGGATAGCCACGCGGCTGATGCTGGGCAACGATAGTTGTCATTTGTGTGAGTGTGTTCATTGTTTTTAACGTTTCAAACTGTTACCAATAAAGTCTTTACTAGCTACTAATTCAGACTTTGCCCATCCTTTGGTCTATGGGCGTCTGGGACAGGAGCCACTCATACACCACACCCACTGGGGGTAGAGGGGTAGAATACTGAGACGTATCCACATCACCTGAACAGGCTGACATCACCCACTGAGGGAACAAACTCACATTTGGCCGTGTGAGTTTTTTGTCTATTATTGCTCCGCTTCAGGAGTTTGTATTTACCCACCACATCCATCGTTGAGGGTGAAGTCTCACACAAGCCCGTGTGAGTCGCTGAAACTAGCAATTTATGTTTCATTTGCTGTGTATTTAGTGGCATTCACTAATACCCCTTCCCATCCCCCACCCCCCCCCCCCTCCCCTCCCACCCTCCCCCCCCACACGTTGATGCATGCACTAATACTGTGTATTATTTTATTCTGTTTTATTCTTCATCATCATCTTGAGTACCACGAGTTTGCGCTGACCATCTTCACACTCCAATTGTAACCATAAGAAGGACTCGGGGTTGCCTTCTTCAAGGTTAAGCAGCAGCAAAACCAACCAAAAGGGCCAGTATACTATTTTATACTATTTTATATGATTACACATTTTTAATATTTAGCACATAGTTTTTAAATAATTCCTAGGCGTTTAAGTATCTTTTAGCCACATATTTTAGGGAGCGCCCCAGTTTCACATCCTTCTAACCATCAACACCCAAGTAATATCACTAAGGGCGATATTACTCTGACAAACCCCACCGACATTGCAAATGCATTCAATGATTACTTTGTGGGGTGTGCTACTAACTTATTAGCAAAACGCAACCCAAACCACAAACCTGAATCTCATCCTGGGAGTACCCCTATAGCCCCACCCCCTCCCAACATTGCCCACAATTTTCAATTTGGCCCAGTATCCGAAGAGGAGATTACACAAGCGCCCCTCAAATTAAAACTAAGCAGCCAATGTGGACCTGACTTACTACAATCTAGGTTCCTAAGACTTGGTGCCCCAGCAATTGCCAAACCAATTGCTTCCATAGTCAACTCTATCCTGTCTGCTGGCCATATCCCTAAGACCTGGAAAGCTGCCAGAGTTGTCCCAATCTTCAAAAGTGGGGACAAAAACACTGTCTCAAACTACAGACCAATCTCCTTTCTCCCAATCCTATCCAAAGTCATGGAAAAATGTGTCCACTCCCAATTAAGCGATTACTATAACAAGACAAATTTCCCTAGCCAATTCCAATCTGGCTTTCGCCCCAAACACTCTACCGTAACTACCCTGCTAAAAGTTTGCAATTAAATCCAGTGTGGAATGGAACGGGGTCAACTCACTGGTGCAGTATTCCTAGATTTTGCAAAGGCTTTTGATACTGTTGATCATGCTATCCTGCTCAACAAACTGCAGAGCTCTGGAATAGGGAAGCATGCTTTAAACTGGTTTCCGTCCTACCTATCAGGTAGATCCCAACATGTGTCCATCTCTGGCTCTAACTCTAACCCCATGGATACCACCTGTGGCGTCCCGCAAGGCTCTGTTCTGGGGCCCCTACTCTTCTCAGTGTTCATCAATGATCTTCCCACAGCTTGTCAGGAAGCCTCAATACACATGTATGCAGATGACACAATCCTATTTGCACACAGCCATAGCCTCTCTGACCTTCAACACATTCTTCAGTCTGACTTTTTCAGACTCGAAAACTGGATTTCCCAAAACAAACTGTTTTTAAACACTGACAAGGCTGTAACAATGGTGTTTGGGACCAAGACTAAATTTTTAAAGCTTCCAGCGACTGAGCTCCAGATTAGAACCAACACTAACACCACCCTAACTCCTGTTACTAGTTTTAAATACCTGGGCATATGGTTTGACTCCCACTTAACATTCGGGATGCACATTGATACCCTGACAACCAAGACCTATGCCAAACTAGGGGTAGTTTACAGGAACAAATCCTCCCTAAGTCTCCTGGTCAGAAAACGTATCGCACAGCAGATGCTAATGCCAATTATTGACTATGGAGACATAGTATATGGCTCGGCACCTCAAACCCACCTTAGCAAACTTGACACCCTCTACAACTCAATTTGTCATTTTGTTCTCCAATGCAACTATAACACACATCACTGCGAAATGCTCAAAGAACTAGATTGGTCATCACTCGAGTCTAGGCGCAAAGTTCACCTTTCCTGTCTTGCATTCAAATTCTTTATGGGCAAGCTACCCAGCTACCTGAACAAGCTCCTCACCCCTACCACATGCAGCACTTATCACCCGAGATCAGACTCCAAAAGACTGTTCATGGTCCCAAGGCTCAACAAAGTATCCCGCCGCTCCTCCTTCTTTTACCGTGCACCCGAAAACTGGAACAACCTACCAGAGACGCTTACATCCACCACCAGTCTAAATTCTTTCAAATCTAAGGCTGTCACACATTTTAATCTGGTCTGTAACTGTTTCATACGCCCATAATACATATTATCTTTAACTGTGCATGCAATGTCTTATATATAATGTATACCCTGCTCATTATGTAACTATATTTGTAAACATGTATTATTTGTCTTAACTCATAACATACTTGAAAACGAGAGGTAACTCTCAATGTATTACTTCCTGGTAAAATATTTTATAAATAAATAAACCATAGTAAGTATATACCCCAGGCTCTCCGTGGCAGAGGCTTAGGCTCCTGTGAGCTGACAGGTACAAGGGCAGCACTGGTAGCTTCCGGTGTTCTAGGAGAAACAGGGCTATATATATATATATATATATATATATACACACACACACACATATATATACATATTCATATACAGTTGTGTGAAAAAGAAAGTATACCCTCTTTGAATTCTATGGTTTTACATATCCGGACATAATAACAATCATCTGTTCCTTAGCAGGTCTTAAAATGAGGTAAATACAACCTCAGATGAACAACAACACATGATATATTACACCGTGTCATGATTTATTTAACAAAAATAAAGCCAAAATGGAGAAGACGTGTGAAAAACTAAGTACACCTTATGATTCAATAGCTTGTAGAACCACCTTTAGCAGCAATAACTTGAAGTAATCGTTTTCTGTATGACTTTATCAGTCTCTCACATTGTTGTGGAGGAATTTTGGCCCACTCTTCTTTACAACGTTGCTTCAGTTAATTGTTTGCGGGCATTTGTTTATGCACAGCTCTCTTAAGGTCCCGCCACAGCATTTCAATCAGGTTGAGGTCTGGACTTTGACTGGACCATTGCAACACCTTGATTCTTTTCTATTTCAGCCATTCTGTTGTAGATTTGCTGGTGTGCTGGAAATCATTGTCCTGTTGCATGACCCAATTTCGGCCAAGCTTTAGCTGTCGAACAGATGGCTTCACATTTGACTCTGGAATACTTTGGTATACAGAGGAGTTCATGGTCGACTCAATGACTGCAAAGTTCCCAGGTCCTGTGGCTGCAAAACAAGCCCAAATCATCACCCCTCCACCACCGTGCTTGACAGTTGGTATGAGATGTTTGTGCTGATATGCTGTGTTTGGTTTTCGCCAAACGTGGCGCTGTGCATTATGGCCAAACATCCCCACTTTGGTCTCGTCTGTCCAAAGGACATTGTTCCAGAAGTCTTGTGGTTTGTTCAGATGCAACTTTGCAAACCTAAGCCATGCAGCCATGTTCTTTTTAGAGAGAAGAGGCTTTCTCCTGGCAACCCTTCGAAACAAACCATACGTGTTCAGTCTTTTTCTAATTGTACTGTCGTGAACTTTAACATTTAACATGCTAACTGAGGCCTGTAGAGTCTGAGATGTAACTCTTGGGTATTTTGCAATTTCTCTGAGCATTGCACGGTCTGACCTTGGGGTGAATTTGCTGGGACGTCCACTCTTGGGAAGATTAGTTACTGTCTTGAATGTTTTCCACTTTTGAATAATCTTTCTCACTGTAGAATGATAGACTTTAAATTGTTTGGAAATGGCCTTATGATCCTTCCCAGATTGATGGGCAGCAACAATTGCTTCTCGAAGATCATTGCTGATGTATTTCCTCCTTGGCATTGTGTTAAAACACCTGAATGCTCCAGACCAGCAAACTGCTAAAACTTTGGCTTTTATAGAGGGGGTCACACTTGCTGATGATCAATTAATCAAGGGCATTTGATTAGGAGCACATGTCTGCTACTTAGTATCTTAATTCCTATGGAAGCAGTAAGGGTGTACTTCGTTTTTCACACATGGCTTCTCCATTTTGGCTTTATTGTTGTTAAAGAAATCATGACACGGTGTAATATGTCATGTGTTGTTGTTCATCTGAGGTTGTATTTACCTCATTTTTAGACCTGCAAAGGAACATATGATTGTTATATTGTACTGATATGTAAAACCATAGAATTCAAAGAGGGTGTACTTTCTTTTTCACACAACTCTATATTATGTGGTAATGTTTAGGGTTTCTCAGAGCTTGTTGGGTATCTGTGTGTTTATTCTCAGAGGATGAGACAGAAATCGTGCAGACGCTGCACACCGGAACTCTTGGCACTCATCCAACGCATTTTGTTCAATCTGGAACTTCCTCAGGGATGGGGATTAGAACTGTTCATTGATCCTTATGTACCTGTTGGCTGTGATGTTATGGTTCTAACCCAAATGCACAAATTTCATATCACTATGTGACATCTAGTTATACATATTGAATATGTCATATAATAAACATAGTAAAACACAGTTTTAATATATTAAAATACATATAATGATGTTAGCATTAAGTTATATAATTAAAACATAATTAACACACTCTAGTAATATTATAAAATAATCACAAGATGGCCTCCAGCCCCACTTTATAAAAAAGAAATTGATTAAATTTCTTGTAAGAACTAATAACATTCGTTTTTGACATAATTTATTTATTGCATTACATTTATACTTTGCTACAATTAGCCCGTGTGTGTCATTAATCTAGAAAAAAAAGCTGGATGTGAATGACTAGTTTCCTGAACCCCTTAACCAGTGTCTGGAGGCCCCCGCTTCACAATTTTTAAAAGCAGCAATCCCGCCTGTGATCTTTCCTTATCTGCAGTCCCTCAATGTCCAGGTACCCACATTCTCGCAATGTTATACATTGGAGGGGAGGTGTTCCCTATCTGTATTCTGGGTTAGGAGATTCCGATGTCTCTCGTGCGAAGCTTGAGAGTCAGATCGGGAAGAAAGCAGTGTAGGTTATTTCGGTGTAGGTATAGGGCAGTTACGATATATGTGTAGCCCTGATTGTTTTTTGGGCTATAGGTCTGCTCTCCTTTGGCAGTAAAGCCTAGTAAGGGTAGGTTTGCCAGGAGTAATTATGGGTTTTCCCCGCTCCTTGTAGTGCAGTGAGTCAGAGAAGGTAGTGTCATCAGGCCTTGTATCCAATTAGAGGTACAGGGGTGGTGCTTACTGGATCTGTACTTAATGCACTGTACTTCCTGTATTTAGCCAGTCTGCCTCTACCGTGATAGAGGCTGGTTTACCCAAACTAAGCTGTCAGGGCTCTGGCAGTTTGAGGCCCTCCCTTAGGGGAACGGTGGGAAACCATTACCTCTTATCCCACCAGGGGATAAGGGAAGAGCAAGGACCACTCTTGGTACCCTTTTGCTGGGAGTGGATCCGTGGACACCCTCTAAGCTGCTATAAACTGCTGCTGCTGAATACAGAAAGACAATAAAGAATCCTGTGTTTTATTATACCTCCTGCCTGAGAGTGAAGTCTGTTAGGAGGGGGAAGAGATTCTTCTGCAGAGACTTCTCCCCATACACCTGGGGGCTGCACGAGATGGAGGCGCTGCACCTGTGAGTACTATTCGGACGAGACCCCAAAGCCTGTCCTGTCATTCCCCTACAACACCATGCGGGAGACCCAGGGCCCCCTGTTACCAGCAGGTTTGCACCACACTATACCATGTAACCAGAGTAAGTTTCCCACAGTGAGGTCCTGTGTGAGATTGGGTGGGGGAAACAGGGTTACATAGGGTAAATAAGATATCCAGAGTGTGACTCACAGAGAGAGACACACACCCACACACACAGAGAGGGAGACAGAGAGAGTGTGGGTGGCACAGAGAGAGAGTGGGTGGGTGACTGTCTGACTGGGTGCATGCCTGAGTGATTGTGGGAATGGGAGACAAGGGCAGGCCATCAGAGACAAGGGCGGGGGCATCGGAGACAAGGGGTCCATCGGGGACAAGAGGGAGGCATGGGAAACAAGGGTGGGTGGGAGCCATCGGAGAAAAGGGGGAGGCATGGGAGACAACTTACTTGCTCAGTGCAGCATCCAAAAGGAAGGGCGGCTTCACTGCTTGAGCTCATAAACAGCTTGGCTGGAAAAAAAAAGTCCTGGCAGCCAACACGCGTCAGCTCAATCAGGTAGCTGAATTTTTCTTTTTCGGCGAGCAGGGGAATTGTAAGAGAACCGCTTGTGCTGTTTGGGCAGCCATGACGGATCGCCAGCGTGAAAAATCCAATTGTTTGTGGCGATCAGATTTGTCGAGGACTGAATATTTAATCCGTTTGGATATTAAGTGTTCAGATTGTATATCTAGAAGGATTCTCTCCGGGAAAGATCAGTCAGTCTGTTGCACCCTCTCCAATTAGGAGACACGGATTCCATCCCCAAATATGATAGAACTGTAGGATCAGATTTGTGATGTTTTTTAAAATATAAAGAGACATTATGGGTTTCCAAACCCATAATTATTTTTCTGATATGCTCTAAAATCCGTACCCTTTGGAGTCTTGTGGTTCTTTCCACGTTTTGAAGATCACAGGGACATAATAGTAAATATACCACAGTCGGATTTGCAATTAATAAATTGTTTTATTTTAAAAGTTCAATAAAAAAAATTGTGGCAAAAGAAAAAAATAGTGCGGCAAGAACATTTCCAGCACAAATTTCCCTACCGCTGCGGGAGGAAACTACCCCCCTTTCATTGCGCGCTTTGCGTTTATCTGCCTTCCACCCGTTATCCTTCTTATGCCACTTCACTGACTTGCCTTATGCGTCTAACCATTTCCTCATGCGCTTTAAACCTGGTGTCTCCTCGCTGTCTGCGCCACTGCTTGTGTCTGACTCGGTACTCTCCCTCGCGCTCCCATTATCCTCACTGTCTAACCCCTGGGACTCACAGTCCGGCCCTGTGACAACTGACCCCACCTCACTATCATCATCATTACTATCACTCCATTACAGCATTATCATGGTCACCTGATCCTGCAGCCTGGACACCTGGCTGACCGGTCACGGGTCTCCTGTGCACCGCATGGCTCCCATTGCTGGTCCCTGGCTTGGCGACGCCTCCCTGTGCCCCTGATTCTGGCATATCCGATGGGAGCTGGCCTGAACAAAGGGGGTTACCAGGTAACCCCCATGGCTTGTGGCAATAGGGATGCAAGGGGAAAAGACGGGACGGATCCGCCACTGGAGCAGGGACCACTACTAGTACTGTGGGAAGGGGGGGAATAGGACACTCATGCGTGGCAAGACCCCCCGGGTGATGTGCTGTGTGACATGGGGGCCAGAAGTACAAAGGGTTATGGTAGTGGCGGCACCATTGCCCCTCTGTGGGTGGGAGGCAGGCTGCCTGGGATCCTATAGCTGTGGGGATGAGGGGAAGTGCAGCTGGGGGTGCAACAACTCACCTTGCTCCTGGAATGCAGGGGATCTGCCATGGTGGTCTGCTGTAGGCAGCGTTGTGGGCGTGGAGACTCCGGTGTTGTGCTCACCTCCGTGGTAGCTGTCGTAGTTGGTGCTAGCCGGTGGGCTGCTCTCCCATCCGTAGCTCTCCTTCCCATAGCACCTGGTGCTGTAGCCCGGGGAGAGCAGGCACCAGAGTGAGGCTGGGGAGGAGGAGCTTCTCCAGGGACCTTTTCCTCTGTCTCTGCGGCTGCCGGAGGATGCAGGAGCTGGCTGAGGGTCCTGCCACTCTCCTCGGGGCTGGTCTACGTGCTCTTCGGCAGTTGAAGGAGGAAGGCTGCCCAGTGCTGGCCGATCCATGACTCAGGAAACCAGGTAACCTGCAGGGAGGAAGCAGAAAAAAAATTAGTGCTGAATTCGAGTAGGCAGAGTTTAAATACCCCACGCTGGCTCAAATCCTCCTCTGCCCCCCCCCCCCCTCTGCTTCCCAGCCCCGTTGGTGCATTTGCAAAATTTGAATCCCTCATGTTGAGGGGAAGGAGAGACCATCTTGGCTCTAAAATTTCTGAGGCACATCAGCCCTTATGTGGGTGACGACCTATCTTAGGGCCTTTACCTTTCTTTAAAATACTTAATATTCCCCGCCATTTTCATTACAGTGGCCATGTTGGAAGCCATTGCTGTGTCCCTTAATTGCAGGTAGTAAGTATGCTCAAATCATCTCTTAGCAGCAAAACAAAGCCACTCGGTGGTCATATATAGTCAGTGTGAGTTAGGTTGTGTGATATTATGGCCTCTTTACCCAAGTTGCAGGGAATTTGGGTATAAAGGCTTGAGACATTGTGTAACCAATAAAGTATTAGGGTTAATTGTGTCAAGATGTCTGGTACAGATAATGAAATTGCGTCAGTCCTTTAAGTAACTATTCATATTCCAAACAAGTGGTTGTAAAAAAAATCCACCATTTGGGATAAGATTTGGCATAATGAGTCTTTAGCAGATATTATGGAACTGCCCACTGGGGACACTAGAGATTTGTGAATTTTCAAAAGACTGATTGACACAACTGGATGTTCTTGTATCAGAAAATTCTTTGTAGCTTACGGTATGCAGCCATTAACTAAAACCATATTAATGATCAAATCGATCTCTTTTTTTGTAAATCCAAGTTGGATTTATGTGGCAGGACGAGCTCACGGTGGGGTCAGTAAGAGTCCCAAACAGTGGGTAAGGCTTTTACTTTCAGTGGTTCATTTTCCACAACATTCAAATAAACACTGTCCCTTTAAGGAAAACAAACCATAAAATAAAACTATACTCCCTTAGACTAACTATACAGTAAATCACTAGCTATGCCCTGGTTAGCTAGCCTACTTCCAGATTAAACAAGATTATGCAAAAGTCTGCAGTGAAAATATATAAAGTCCGTAACTGTGTTTGGTAGTGTTGTACCAGGCAATGATTTATAAAAAAAAAAAAACGGGTAACGAGTACCCAGCCAAAATCAATAATTCTACCCAGCCGGCACTAACCGGCAGGGTGGAGGAAGACCGGAGCGATATCTATGAAAAGCAGCTGAGGTCCTGTGGCGGTATTTTCATCCGAAGTGTCTTCAGCCGGCGTGGGAGAAGCAGGTATTTCTGTGTAGGTAGATAATTTTTACCGTGAGTCTAGAGATGTATAATGTGACTGAACCCTTATACAGGAAGATGGGAGGCAGTCCCGGACAACCCGCAACAGTGGGACTACCAGAGCCACATCGACCCTAAGGATATGGACACAATGTTGAATCAATTGGCATGATGTACAGCACAGGAGGTGTCCCCTGATGAAGCGTGCTGTGTCACGCAAAACGTGCTGTGTCACGCAAAACGTGCGTTGGGGATTGATGACGTCACGACGGTGATGTTCTGAAGCGAGGCGTCACCATCTTGGTGCAGCAGCTACAGTTGCAGACGAGGCTTTTTTTGTGGCTATTTTGACACAATGTATACGCTCTGACGGATTACATATACTATAAACATACTGAGATCTGACCATACTGGCTAGTGTATCCGAGATTGTTGTGTTACATTGTGTCTGCCTTCTACATTGCTGTTATATCTCATTAGGCTGTCTATTCATGAGAAATATATTGTGACAAAAGTTCCCCTTTTGTAAAGTACCTTTTGTCCAGGGATCACAACTTTCACACAGCCTTCCCGGTAGAGGAGATAGTCTTCTGACACAGAGGTGAAAAATAAAGCTTTGGCCTGTTTATTTTGCCATCCTAATGTTACAGCAGACATGAATAAATCAAACAAACAAAAATCCTTGCTCCACAGAGCACAAAACACAGCTTTCTTCTGAGATTGAGTAAGTATAGGTCTACAGGCTCCATATCCTTGTACCTGTTCCTTCAGTGATATTTGGGAGCAGGATTTTGGATACTTTGTGTCCCTCAGACAGAGCTACAATTCAACAAGGAATCACTGAAGCTGAGAACCTGCAGCATACCTAATAACAACCCATATATAATTATATATAACAGATCTATAGGTTCATATTCACTGAATCGGTATTTCTGGTATTTTTGATGACGAGAGTGTGAGATAATACTCTGACATACCACCTTATTCAAGGTATAGGTAATTAGAACATTTATATCAGAATAAATTACTCTCACACATTATTGTATTGTATTGTATGTCTTTATTTATATAGCGCCATTAATGTACATAGCGCTTCACAGCAGTAATACATGTGGTAATCCAATAAATAACAGATAATATAAATAACAGATCATGGGAATAAGTGCTTTAGACATTAAGGAAGAGGAGTCCCTGCTCCGAGGAGCTTACAGTCTAATTGGTAGGTAGGGAGAACGTACAGAGACAGTAGGAGGGAGTTCTGGTAAGTGCATCTGCAGGGGGCCAAGCTTTATGTGCCATGTGTTCAGAATAGCCACAGTGCTATTCATATGCTTCTTTAAGCAAGTGTGTCTTAAGGTGGGTCTTAAAGGTGGATAGAGAGGGTTCTAGTCGGGTACTGAGGGGAAGGGCATTCCAGAGGTGAGGGGCAGTCAATGAAAAAGGTTTAAGGCGGGAGAGGGCTTTAGATACAAAGGGGGTAGAAAGAAGACATCCTTGAGAAGAACGCAAGAGTCTGGATGGTGCATAACGAGAAATTAGGGCTGAGATGTAAGGAGGGGCAGAAGAGTGTAAAGCTTTAAAAGTGAGGAGAAGAATGGAGTGTGAGATGCGGGATTTGATCGGAAGCCAGGAGAGGGATTTCATGAGGGGAGATGCTGAGACAGATCTAGGAAAGAGTAGAGTGATTCTGGCAGCAGCGTTAAGGATAGATTGTAGGGGAGACAGGTGAGAGGCAGGAAGGCCGGACAGCAGGAGGTTACAGTAATCAAGACGGGAGAGAATGAGGGCCTGAGTCAGAGTTTTAGCAGTCGAGCAACAGAGGAAAGGGCGTATCTTTGTTATATTGCGGAGGAAAAAGCGACAGGTTTTAGAAATGTTTTGAATGTGAGGGGCAAATGTGAGAGAGGAGTCGAGTGTGACCCCAAGGCAGCGTGCTTGGGCTACTGGGTGAATGATCGTAGTTCCAACAGTAATGTGGAAGGAGGTAGTAGGGCCAGGTTTGGGAGGAAGTATGAGGAGCTCTGTTTTAGCCATGTTCAGTTTAAGGCGGCGGAGGGCCATCCAGAATGATATAGCAGAGAGACATTCAGAAACTTTGGTTTGTACAGTAGGTGTAAGGTCGGGTGTTGAGAAATATATTTGTGTGTCGTCAGCATAGAGGTGATAATTAAACCCAAAAGATGTTATTAGGTCACCTAGAGAGAGTGTATACAGAGAAAAGAGAAGAGGTCCCAGGACAGAGCCCTGGGGTACCCCCACAGAGAGATCAATAGAGGAGGAGGAGGTATTAGCAGAAGAGACACTGAAAGTACGATGGGAGAGGTAGGATGAGATCCAGGATAGAGCTTTGTTCCGAATGCCAAGAGTATGGAGAATGTGAAGGAGAAGAGGGTGGTCCACGGTGTCAAATGCTGCAGAGAGGTCGAGTAATATGAGCAGAGTGTAATGACCTCTGTCTTTGGCAGCATGGAGGTCGTCAGTTATTTTAGTGAGGGCTGTTTCCGTGGAGTGAGCAGTGCGGAAGCCAGATTGTAGAGGGTCTAGGAGAGAATAGGTGTTGAGAAAATGGAGCAAGCGAGCGAATACAAGACGTTCAAGGAGTTTAGAGGCAAAAGGCAGGAGGGAGACAGGACGATAGTTAGAAAGACAGGTAGGGTCAAGCTTGCTGTTTTTGAGTAATGGTATGACTGTTGCATGTTTGAAGGAGGATGGAAAGGTTCCAGAGCAGAGGGAGGAGTTAAAAATGTGCGTGAGCGTAGGGATTATAGTAGGAGCAAGAGGTTTTAGGAGATGGGAGGGAATGGGGTCAAGAGGGCAAGTGGTAGAGGGAGAAGAGGCGATCAACAGCGACACATCCTCCTCTGAGACAGTGGAAAAAGAGTCAAGGAAGGCAGGAGGAGAGTTAGGAAGAGGTGTAGGATGGGAGGAAGAAACAGAGGGGATGTTCTGACGTATGGATTCCACCTTTTCCTTAAAATAGTCAGCAAAGTCCTGAGCGGAGATGGAGGAAGGAGAGGCAGCGGAGGGTGGTTTGAGTAGAGTATCAAAGACAGAGAACAGTCGGCGTGGGTTAGACTTGTGCATGTTGATTAGTGAAGAAAAGTAGGCTTGTTTAGCTTGCGAGAGGGCAGAGTTGAAACAGGATAGCATAAATTTGTAGTGAAGGAAGTCTGCGAGAGTATGAGATTTCCTCCAGAGGCGTTCAGAGGAACGAGTGGAGGAACGCAGCATGCGCGTGTGGGAATTTAACCAGGGTCTAGGGTTAAAAGGGCGAGTGCGGCAGAGAGAAAGCGGGGCATGTAGATCAAGAGTGGAGGACAAGGCAGAGTTGTAGTTCCTGACCAGTTTGTCAGGGTCTGTAGCAGATCTGAGAGAGGAGAGGGAGGAGTGTAACGTGGACTCAAAGTCAGGTAAGTGAATAGAGCGCAGGTTTCTGCAGAACCGGGGTGTAGATGGAGGTGGAGAAGTTGAGAAGCGAGATAGAGAGAATGAGATGAGGTGATGGTCAGAGAGAGGAAAAGGGGAAATGGAGAAATCAGAGAGAGAGAAGTTTTTAGTGAAAACCAGGTCTAAGTAGTGGCCATCCTTGTGGGTGCTGGCTGCAGTCCACTGTTGAAGGCCAAAAGAAGAGGTTAGAGAAAGAAAGCGGGAAGCCCAAGGGAGAGAGGGGTCATCAATGTGGCAATTGAAGTCCCCAAGGAGAAGAACAGGGGAGTCTGAGGAGAGGAAGAAAGAGAGCCAGGATTCAAAGTGAGAGAGAAAGGCAGAAGGGGGATGAGTAGATGTAGGTGGGCGATACATGACCGCCACATGAACAGGGAGAGGAGAGAAGATCTGGACAGTGTGAACCTCAAAGGAGGGAAAGGCAAGAGAGGGGGGAATAGGAATAGTTCGGTAACGGCAGAGAGAGGAGAGCAGGAGCCCCACACCTCCACCCCTGCCATCAAGGCGCGGAGTGTGGGAGAAGGAAAGGCCACCATAAGAGAGGGCAGCTTCCAGAGCAGAGTCAGACTGAGTGAGCCAGGTCTCAGTTATAGCAAAGAGAAGCAGGGAGTGAGAGAGAAAGAAGTCATGCACAGAGAGGAACTTGTTAGAGAGGGAGCGAGCATTCCAAAGGGCACAGGAGAAAGGGAGAGAGGAGGGAGGGTGGCAGGGGATGGGTATGAGGTTGGAGGGGTTAACACCAGAAGGAGTAGAAGTTGTATGTGGGAGGCGAGGACGAGAGCAAGTAGAAATAAGGCAGGGACCAGGATTGGGAGAGATATCCCCAGAAGCAAGGAGGAGAAGCATGGATAGAAAGAGGATGTGTGAGGATGATTTGTAGGGGTGTGTTTTAGTGCAGGAGGTATAGCTGTTTGGTGACAGAGGACGCAGGTAAGAAAGGAGTTCATGTGAACTGAGAAGTGGGGAAGAAAGGAGAGATGGAGATATATGAATAGAGTTAGAGACATAAGGAGACTGGTGGAAGGAAGTGCATAATTTGAAAATAAGTGCGGTTGCAGCAAATATAAAAAATAAAGGCGGCATCACAGCAATAGTTAAGTGTTGAGATGTGCAGTCTTAGATAGATGATATCCTCTTTTCCAACGTAGATCAAAAGCAGGAATCAGAAGCAGTAGGTGATGTCCACTTTTCCACTTCTTTTTGAACTTCCTTTTTAAACTTCATAAATACTTGAAACATATATACTTATGCTTAAAAGCATGGCTGCTAGCAGCAATGGCTGTTAGGAGTTTACTTATATACTTTTAGAAAGTCACCTGGTTGGCACAACAAACTTAATTAGCACATGTGAGGGTAGTTAAAGCAAATGGTTTTTCTAAGGTGGGTGTTGCCTTGCCTTGCACAAGTGTGAAAGCTGAATTAAATTAAGACAGTAGGGGGATGATTTACAGACAGACAATTAGAATATGTTTTTACCTAAATAGAACTAAATACACAGCATGGGAGGATATCAGGATAGACAGACAATTGGAATATGTTTTTACCTAAATAGAACTAAATACACAGCATGGGAGGATATCAGGATAGACAGACAATTGGAATATGTTTTTACCTAAATAGAACTAAATACACAGCATGGGAGGATATCAGGATAGACAGACAATTGGAATATGTTTTTACCTAAATAGAACTAAATACACAGCATGGGAGGATATCAGGATAGACAGACAATTGGAATATGTTTTTACCTAAATAGAACTAAATACACAGCATGGGAGGATATCAGGATAGACAGACAATTGGAATATGTTTTTACCTAAATAGAACTAAATACACAGCATGGGAGGATATCAGGATAGACAGACAATTGGAATATGTTTTTACCTGAGGAAAGAGAAGAGATGAGTGAGTGATTCAATAGTCTTCCTTCCTTTTTAAACTTCATAAATACTTGAAACATATATACTTAAAAGCATATCTGCTTAAAAGCATGGCTGCTAGTTATTACACATTAAACCCTTCCTCTGTGATAGGGCTTTTTGTTACATCTAGCATCATTCCATATTCAGAAACATCGAGGTATTTATAAAAACAGCTACTATCACAATTAATTCAATAGTATAATTGTGATCAATAATAAAAATTAATAGCCGTCTTTTCAACCTAAATATTAGCATTCTGTTTCAGCATCCCGACGTCTCTCCTCGTTTTAATTTATTTTAAATTATTTTAATTTCTTTGGTTCATGTTTCTGTGTTTACTCCACTACATATTTTAATTCAATGTGTTAATAAAATATAATTTTATACCTGAATAGGGGTGTTCTTATAGTGCGACATAATAGGGAGCTTTCTTTACCTCTGCCTACCTGATAATTACCTAAACATCCATGATTTATACATGACAGAGCCCACATCCAGTGATACCAAACATCCAATAGATGTCTATTTGGGTATTTACATAGACGCTGCAATACTCTGCCACTATTAAGCTACTGATTCTCCTAGCTACCGGATAGCTTGTTTATGTGATTACCTGATAGACAGGTTTTACAGATAATTATTATTCTGCATCACTGGTCTCATACTCATACTATTCATGGAGAATTCTATGTTATCAGCTTTAATTATGCTCAATATTGGACAATGTTAACACATACAGCTACAATATATGTTTATTACCAGTGCAGTCTTAACGCATGGGCACGCTTGGGGTCCCACGAGTATAGGGGTCCCATGCTAATCTATGCACAGACCAGAATTTAACACTAATTTTTCAATCACCCGCCTCAACATTCAAATCTCCCGCTAAGGCTGGTTCTATACTGCCGGGGCGTGCTACGCCGTGCGCGCGTACGTCAGTTATAGATGGCCCTCCTATACAAGGGCTGCGCACGGCAGGGAGCGGGGAGCCGACAGACAGCGGGGAAGAGAAGGAAAATCATCTTTTCGCACCGCTACCGGCGCTGAATGTATGTATATATGTGTGTGTATATATGTATGCATGTGTATGGGTATGTGCAGTGTTCGACAATCCTATACATTTACACGCCCGGGGCGGGTGGATTTAAACCCCGGGCGAGTAAATATTGGCCCATGCAGCACACGTGTTTGTTTTTTTAAATTTCCCCTCGCTCGCGCTGAAATTTTCCCTGCTCGCGCTGCCTGAAACAAAAAAAAAACTCCCCCTACCTGCCAGCTGATTGGCGCGCGCTCCCAGGCTTCGTGGGCGCGCGGCCAGGCTCTATATGAGCCCGCCCCCAACGAACAGCCATTTTTTCTGGCCGGAGATCTGTTGGAGAGTACGGGAGTAAGTACTCTCCAATCCTCCATCCCCTCTGCTCCTTCCCTGCATCCTGCAGTTCCCCCTTACTCCACCCCCCCCCCCCCCGGATACCCGCGCGTGGCTGGATATGGTAGCGTGGGTGTTCCCCCTTCTCTCCCCGGCACCCGCTTATCCCGGCTTCCTGCGTGGGGCGGAGGTTTTCCCCCCCTTTCCCCCCCCCCCCCCGGCTTCCCGCGCCACTTCCGCTTCAACCGTTCCCCGGGTGATGGTACTGGGGGTGTTCCCCGCTTCCCGCGATACCCGCGCGGGGCTGGTGATGGTAGTGGGGGTGTTCCCCGCTTACCTACTTTGTCTTCGCTTCCCCACTGTCCCGTGGCTGTCCGCGCAGGGCGGGAGATGGTCGCAGGGGGCAAGCGGGGCAGTGGTGGTGGTGCTCGGTCGCGCGGCCTTTCCTCTTTTTCCCCCTGTCGTGTGTGTGTGTGCGCGTGCACGTGCGTGTATGGGAGAGTGTGTGTGTGTGTGTGTGTGTGTGTGTGTGTGTATGCATGCATGGGAGAGTGAGTGTGTGTGTGCATGCATGGGAGAGTGTGTGCATGCATGGGAGAGTGTGTGCGTGGGAGTGTGTGTGGGTAGGATACCAGAAGTGTCACATCACCCCACCCCCCAATCACCCCGCCACCCCACCCAGTCACCCCGTCACCCCATGCAGTCACCCAGTCAGTCACCCCGTCACCCCGTCACCCCAGTCAGTCACACCAGTCAGTCACCCCATCACCCCGTCACCCGTCAGTCAGTCACCCAGTCACCACCCCCGCCCCAGTCAGTCACCCCCGCCCCAGTCAGTCACCCACCCTCTCTCTCTCTGTATCACCCACACTCTGTGTGTGTCACCCACCATTTCTCCCCTCTGTGTCTCTCCACTCTCTCCCCCCCACACTCTCTCCCCCCCACACTCTCCCCCCCCACACTCTCTCTCCCCCCCACACTCTCTCTCCCCCCCCCACACTCTCTCTCCCCCCCCCACACTCTCTCCCCCCCCCACACTCTCTCTCCCCCCCCCACACCTCTCCCCCCCCACACTCTCTCCCCCCCCACACTCTCTCCCCCCCCCACACACTCTATCCCCCCCCACACACTCTCTCCCCCCCACACTCTCTCTCTCTCTCCCCCCACACTCTCTCTCTCTCTCCCCCCACACTCTCTCTCTCCCTTCCACGCTCTCTCTCCCCCACGCTCTCTCTCCCTTCCACACTCTCTCTCCCCCACTCTCTCTCTCTCTCTCCCCCACTCTCTCTCCCCATTCTCTCTCCCCCCACACTCTCTCTCTCCCCCCACACTCCTCTCTCTCTCCCCCCACACTCTCTCTCTCTCCCCCACACTCTCTCTCTCTCCCCCACACTCTCTCCCTTCCACACTCTCTCTCCCCCACTCTCTCTCCCCATTCTCTCTCCCCCCACACTCTCTCTCTCTCCCCCCCCCACACTCTCTCTCTCTCCCCCACTCTCTCTCTTCCCCCCCCCCCACTCTCTCTCTCACCCCACTCTCTCTCTCCCCCCCCACTCTCTCTCCCCCCACTCTCTCTCCCCCCCCACTCTCTCTCTCTCTCTCCCCCTCACTCTCTCTCCCTTCCACACACTCTCTCTCTCTCTCCCCCACTCTCTCTCCCCATTCTCTCTCCCCACACTCTCTCTCCCCCCACACACTCTCTCTCCCCCACACTCTCCCCCCCTCTCTCTCTCTCTCCCCCACACTCTCTCTCTCCCCCACACTCTCTCTCCCCCCCACTCTCTCTCTCTCCCCCCCACTCTCTCTGTCCCCCCACTCTTTCTCTCTCCCCCCACTCTCTCTCTCTCTCCCCCCCACTCTCTCTCTCTCTCCCCCCCACTCTCTCTCTCTCTCTCCCCCCCACTCTCTCTCTCTCTCTCCCCCCACTCTCTCTCTCTCCCCCCCACTCTCTCTCTCCCTCCCCCCACTCTCTCTCTCCCCCCCACTCTCTCTCCCCCACTCTCTCTCCCCCACTCTCTCTCTCCCTCCCCCCACTCTCTCTCCCTCCCCCCACTCTCTCTCCCTCCCCCCACTCTCTCTCTCCCCCCACTCTCTCTCCCCACTCTCTCTCTCCCCCCACTCTCTCTCTCCCCCCCACTCTCTCTCTCTCTCTCCCCCCCACTCTCTCTCTCTCTCCCCCCCACTCTCTCTCTCTCTCCCCCCCCCACTCTCTCTCTCCCCCCCACTCTCTCTCTCCCCCCCCACTCTCTCTCCCCCCCCACTCTCTCTCTCTCTCTCTCCCCCCCACTCTCTCTCTCTCCCCCCCCACTCTCTCTCTCTCTCCCCCCCCACTCTCTCTCTCTCCCCCACTCTCTCTCTCTCCCCCCCCCACTCTCTCTCTCCCCCCCCACTCTCTCCCCCCCACTCTCTCTCTCCCCCCCCCACTCTCTCTCTCCCCCCCACTCTCTCTCTCCCCCCACTCTCTCTCTCTCCCCCCACTCTCTCTCTCCCCCCCCACTCTCTCTCTCCCCCCCACTCTCTCTCTCTCCCCCCCCCCCACTCTCTCTCCCCCCCCACTCTCTCTCTCTCTCTCCCCCCCACTCTCTCTCTCTCCCCCCCACTCTCTCTCTCCCCCCCACTCTCTCTCTCTCTCCCCACTCTCTCTCTCTCCCCCCCCACTCTCTCTCTCTCTCCCCACTCTCTCTCTCTCCCCCCCCACTCTCTCTCTCCCCCCCCACTCTCTCTCTCCCCCCCCACTCTCTCTCTCCCCCCCACTCTCTCTCTCCCCCCCCACTCTCTCTCTCTCCCCCCACTCTCTCCCCCCACTCTCTCTCCCCCCCACTCTCTCTCCCCCCACTCTCTCTCCCCCCACTCTCTCTCCCCCCCACTCTCTCTCCCCCCCACTCTCTCTCTCTCTCCCCCCCTCTCTCTCCCCCCCACTCTCTCTATCTCCCCCCCACTCTCTCTCTCCCCCCCACTCTCTCTCTCCCCCCCACTCTCTCTCTCTCCCCCACTCTCTCTCCCCCACTCTCTCTCCCCCCACTCTCTCTCCCCCCCTCTGTCTCTCCCCCCACTCTCTCTCTCTCTCCCCCCCACTCTCTCTCTCTCTCTCCCCCCCCCACTCTCTCTCTCTCTCCCCCCCACTCTCTCTCCCTCCCCCCACACTCTCTCTCTCTCTCTGTCACCCACACTCTCTCTCTCTCTGTCACCCACACTCTCTCACACTCTGGATCTGGATCTCTTATTTACCCTATATATCGTAACTGCCCTATACTACACCGAAATAACCTATACTGCTTTCTTCCTGATCTGACTCAAGCTTCACACGGAAGACATCGGAACCCCCCCTAACCCAGAAGACAGGTAGGGAACACATCCCCTCCAATGTATAACATTGCGGGAATGAGGTACCTGGACATTGAGGGACTGCGGACCAGGTAAGATCCCAGGCGGGATTGCTGCTTTAGATATTGTGAAGCGGGGACGTCCAGACACTGGTTAAGGGGTTCAGGAAACTAGTTATTCACACCTGGCTTTTATTTCTAGATCCAACATTTACACACACACACACACACACACACACACACACACACACACACACACACACACACACACACACACACACACACACACACGTAACAAGGACTAATTGTAGTATAATGTAATACAATAAATACATTTGTCAAAAACGAATGTTCTGACTAGGAATTTATTAAATGTA
>NC_134497.1:31509155-31512895 GCF_040206685.1 Ascaphus truei | reverse complement strand
TTGTGTATTGGGAAAGAAATCCTGCTTTGTATTTCTCTAGGAACATTTGTATGTTTAACTAATGAGGGCATTATAATTACTTTGTTTTCTATGGAAGTGTTATTTCTTTTGTTTGCTAAACAGGTTTTTTAACTTGACAATTGGCTAAATGTAACCTATTAAATATGCCACTGTTGTTGGGTCACGTTCTTCCTAGGAGGGACTGCCCCTTTAAATACCATTTTCCTACTCTGCTTCAGTTTAAATAAATCCTGAGATTACAAACCCATAAGAGTTTGTACAATCAGCCTTTCCTCCTTGCTAGCTATCCTAAGCACTCCTTTTCCTCTCACCCCACACAAGTCTTTCCCCGTCTTAGGAACGCAGGGCCACACTTTTTTCGAAGCCTTATTTAACCAGAGGCAGCTGTTGATATTATGGATAGGGGGACCAGATTTACAAAAGTAAAAACCGGGACACATGAATTTTTTTTTTTATAAAATAAATGATATCACCAACTGTGCACCTTCTCCTTTGTCTCTCTACCCCGCTCTGTCACCCCTTCTTTCACACACACCCCTTTCTCTCTCCCTCCCCCATATCCCTCTATTCTCGTTCTCCCCACCCTTACATTCTCATTCCACCCTTCCCTGTCTCTCTCTCTCCCCCATTCTCTCTCTTTCTCCCCCTCCCCCCCATTCTCTCTCCCCCCCTCCCCCCCATTCTATCACTCTCCCTCCCCTCATTCTCTCTCTCCTCCCCTCTCTCTCTCCTCCCCTCTCTCTCTCTCTTCCCCCCTCTCTCTTCCCCCTCTCTCTTCCCCCCTCTCTCTCTCCCCACATTCTCTCGCTCTCTCTCCCAATTCTATCACTCTCTCTCCCAATTCTCTCCCCCATTCTCTCCGTCTTTCTCTCCCTCTTCCCCCCGCCTCTCCCCTCCCTCTCTGCCCCCCTCTCATTCTGTGTCTCTCCTCCATTTTCTGTCTCTCTCCCCCCCATTCTGTCTCTCTCTCTCCCCCCCCATTCTCTGTGTGTCTCTCTCTCCCCCATTCTCTGTGCCTTCCCCCCCATTCTCTGTCTCTCTCCCCTCCATTCTGTCTCTCTCCCTCCCCCATTCTTTGTCTCTATCTCTCTCCCCATTCTTTGTCTCTATCTCTCTCCCCATTCTTTGTCTCTATCTCTCTCCCCCATTCTTTGTCTCTCTCCCATCCCCCATTTTCTGTTTCTCCCCCCCCCCCATTCTCTCTGTCTCTCTCTCTCTCCCCTCCATTCTCTGTCTCAATCCCCCCATTCTCTGTCTCAATCCCCCCATTCTCTGTCTCAATCCCCCCATTCTCTGTGTCTTCCCCCATTCTCTGTGTCTTCCCCCATTCTCTGTGTCTTCCCCCATTCTCTGTGTCTTCCCCCATTCTCTGTGTCTTCCCCCATTCTCTGTGTCTTCCCCCATTCTCTGTGTCTTCCCCCATTCTCTGTGTCTTCCCCCATTCTCTGTCTCCCCCCCATTCTCTGTCTCCCCCCCCATTCTCTGTCTCAATCCCCCCATTCTCTGTGTCTTCCCCCATTCTCTGTGTCTTCCCCCATTCTCTGTGTCTCCCCCCCCCATTCTCTCCCCCCCCCATTCTCTCCCTCTCCCCATTCTCTCCCTCTCCCCCATCATTCTCTGTCTCTCTCTCCCCCCCACTCGCTGTCTGTCTCTCTCTCCCCATTCTCTGTCTCTCTCTCCCCTACCCCATTCTCTGTCTCTCCTCCATTTTCTGTCTCTCTCTCCCCCCATTCTCTGTCTGTCTCCCCCCCCCCCCATTCTCTGTCTCTCTCTCCCCTCCATTCTGTCTCTCTCCCCCATTCTCTCCCTCCCTCTATTCTCTGTGTCTTCCCCAATTCTGTGAAACCCCCCATTCTCTCTCACCTCCCCCCCATTCTCTCCTCCCCCATTCTCCCTCTCTCCCATCCATTCTCCCTCTTCCCCCATTATCTCTCCTCCCCATTCTCTCTCTCTCTCCTCCACCCATGCTCTCTTCCCTTTCTCTCTCTCCCACCATTCTGTCCCCCCTCCCTTCCCCCCATTCCCTCTCTCTCCCATTCTCTCTCCCCCCCCCATTCTCTCTCTTCACCCCCCCCCCATTCTCGGCTCTCTCTCCCCCCCCATTCTCTCTCTCTACCCTCCATGCCCTCCCCCCCATTCTCTCTCCCCCCCATTCTCTGTCTGTCTCCCCCCGCCCCCTATTCTCGTCTCTCTCTCCATTCTCTGTTTGTCTCTCTCTCTGTCCCCCACCCCATTCTGTGTGTCTCTCTCTCCCCCATTCTTTGTCTCTCTCCCCATTCTCTGTCTCTCTCTCCCCTCCATTCTGTCTCTCTCTCTCCCACCCCCCTTTCTCTGTCTCTCCTCCATTCTCTGACTCTCTTCCCCATTCTCTGTCTCCCCCCCCCCATTCTGTCTCTCTCCCCCCATTCTTTGTGTGTCTCTCTCCCCCCCCAACACTCTGTGCCCCTCTTCCCATGCTGTGCCCCTCGCCCCATGCTGTGCCTCTCTCCCCACACTGTCTCTCCCCATCCTGTGCCTGTGCCTCTCTCCATGCTGTGCCTGTGCCTCTCTCCATGCTGTGCCTGTGCCTCTCTCCATGCTGTGCCTGTGCCTCTCTCCATGCTGTGCCTGTGCCTCTCTCCATGCTGTGCCTGTGCCTCTCTCCATGCTGTGCCTGTGCCTCTCTCTGTGTCTCTTCCCATGCTGTGCCTGTGTCTCTCTCTCTCTCTGCCTCTCCTCATACTGTGCCTGTGTGCCTCTCTCTCTCTCTGCCTCTCCTCATGCTGTGCCTGTGTCTCTCTCTTTCTCTGCCTCTCCTCATGCTGTGCCTGTGTGTGTCTCTCTCTGCCTCTCCTCATGCTGTGCCTGTGCCTCTCTGTCCCCCCCTCCCCCCCCATTGTGTGAGTGAGTCCCATTCTGGACCATACCTGCATGGGTGGGGGAAGCCATCTTGAGCCCTGGCAGCAGACACCGGAAGTTCTCACTGCCACTTCCGGGTCTCACTGCTGGGCTCCGCAGTTCAGACCCGACCCCTGCTCTCCTCCATGCATTGTCTGCTCTCTGCTGCCCCTCTGCTCTGATGGTCAAAAGCGAAACAGCCACAAAAAAAAAACGGAACATTTTACAGGATGCAGGGCAGCCGGGCAGAGACTAAAAAACCGGGACAGAGACTAAAAAACCGGGACAGAGGATAAAAAAACAGGACTGTCTCGGCTAAACCGGGACACCTGGTCACCCTAATTATGGATAACTTTGGTTGCTATCACCTACACTACTTTACCTAGTTTACTGGTCAGCTAATGCCAAAAATATATTCTCCAGACTATTACTCTGTGGCAATTACCATCACTTATTGTCTTTCCAAATCCTTGAAAAACCTCCTGAAACTACAGAAGTTACAGAAATATTAATTTTATTTAACTCCCAAACTGGTTGTCAAATTATTTCCCCTATACCCATGGGCGTCCGCAGAAATGTTTTCAGGGGGGGCATAATGTTAACTAGACAGAGAGAGAGAGTGGTTGTGGGGGTGTGTGGGTGACGGGGTGGGTGACTGACACTTTGACTGACTGACTCGTGTGTGACTGACACTTGGGTGGGTGACTGACTGACTGTGGGTTGGTGTCTGTATTCATTCACAGACACAAACACACACCCTCCCTCTCTCAGACTCTCCCTCTCAGACTCTCCCTCTCAGACTCTCACTCTCAGACTCTCACTCTCAGACTCTCACTCTCAGA
>NC_134497.1:31426655-31501655 GCF_040206685.1 Ascaphus truei | reverse complement strand
AGGTGTGCTTGGCATGAGACCTTTTCATACTGACTCCTTTTTAAGCTTTAAACAGCACTTTTGTATTTGATCATATACTATATGTTCATGACCCTGCACTTGAGCATAATGTTACACTTTTCTTACAGGGGCTGGTTCCACATTTATAGTCTTAGTTTTCTTATTCAAGCACAAACCAACATTGTTACTTCATTAGACTGTGTCTCAAGGCTTTTTCTATAGTCCAGTTTCCAAATCAGCCCAGGGCATGTTATAAGCTCAGGTTGCTAATGGAACACATTCCTGCTACATCACCTTGTTACATCAACCCCACTTTCTGTTTGTGTTTTGTTCCACCGGAAGAAAACTCACCTTTGTGGCACTCGTGGCATCTTATCTTGGACTTTTTTTTTTATTTCAAATTTTTTATTGTTTTTTGAGAGAATGACATCATATAACAAGTTTTAACATACATCTGTTACAACTTCACAATGTACAAAAAGAAAAAATATTAAACATTATATTACAACATAAACAATACTCTTGTTGTCTTCTTTTCTTATATATTAACTTTCATCCGTTTAATTCTACAAGACATTTGTTATTTTTTTTAAATTTTAACCTATTGAGGAAGCAGCCGCTTCCGGACATCTCTCTCTGAGAAAATCAAGGATAGTGGAGAGAAAAGCAAGAAAGAAGAGGGAGGAGGGGGGGGGGGGAGAAATGAGGGGAGGGGGGCTTATTAACTCCAGTCTTGCATGGCCCCTATGTTTTATTGTTAATTGTCTGGCCATACTGACCAAACCTTATGGAATTTATCCACCTTTTGACTCAGCTGTGCCGAGAGGAGTTCCATTAATCTTATTTCCCTGACACGTCTCAATACTGTCTGCTTGGAGGGGGCATTTATTTTTTTCCATGCCGCGGCTACCGAGCAGCGAGCTGCTGTGAGGACGTGGCTTATTTTGTTCTCTTGGGGTTGTAGATCCTCTATTGGTTTAGCCAGCACCAGGACCAGTGGGTCCACCTCTATCTCTAGCCCCAGGAGCTCTCGTATCATTGTTTGTATCATGATCCAGAACCCCTGAATTTTTGGGCAATTCCACCAGATATGAGCCATGTCTCCTTTTTGCCCACATCCTCTCCAACACAAATCTGAGGACCCGGGGAAAATCTGGCTCAGCCTATTTGGGGTTAGGTACCAATGAAACAGAATTTTGTATATGTTTTCTTTTATAGTTGTGCAAATTGATGTTTTAGAGGCCGCTTCCCAGATATCCTCCCATTCATCTCTGTTTAAGTCTAGGTTTAAGTCTTCTGCCCATTTTAGCATGTAGCTATGCTTAGATTGTACCGCAGTTGATGCTAGGCCCAGATATACCTCAAAAATCAGACCTTTGCAATAATAGCCTCTTCTGCATAATCTCTCAAGTTTTGTCATAGCAGCAAACGCTGTGTCTTTTGAGACTGTTTGTAGGTAATGTCGAATTTGTAAATAACCAAATACTGGTAAATTTATAATTTTATGTTTTTTCTCCAACTCTGGGAGTGCAAGAATCTTATTTTTGGATATAAAGAGCTATGGTTGGTAATGGCTGATGATTTTGTGTTTACTAAGTAAGTCCCTTTGGGAGGCAGCCTGGGATAAACTCAGGGTTGTTAAATATGGGGGTCATTAGAGTGGGGGACGATGCCAAATGATATTTCAAATTATTTCTTGTCCATATCTTCCATGTACACCTCATTGCTCCCAGTTTTAATTTATCTGCTAGGCTCTCCCTTCCTCCTCCGGTCCAAAGGTTTGCCGGCAGAGAAGGGGGTCCTGCATATGTAGACTCAATCCCCAGCCAGCAACTTGTAGTTGGGTCGTTGTTCCACATTATTACTTGTTTTAGTTGGGCCGCCCAATAGTATTTAGTGATATCCGGGACTCCCAGACCTCCACAATCTTTTGGAGCTAGCAAAATTGTTCTAGCAACCCTTGGTCTTTTGTTTTTCCAGATGAATTGAAAAATTCTATTCCAAATATTTTTAAATTCTGCTAGTGGAATGTCTGGAAATAATATAGGAGTCTTGGCAGGATATTCATTTTAACTATGGCTTTTCTTCCTAGCCAAGAGATCTGATATTCGTTCCAGCTCTGAAGATCTTTTCTAATCTTTTCGAAGAGAGGGGGATAATTGTGCTGGTATAGGGTCTTAAAAGAGGTCATTATCTGTATTCCCAGATATTTAATTTTTATCGAGCTCCATTTATAATTAAAGTTTGCCTGTAACAACTTAACTTCTGATGCGGTTAATGAAAGGTTCAGTGCCTCCGACTTGTCCGTGTTAGTTTTATATCCCGAAATTTTACTAAATTGGTCTAATTGGGATTGTAAGTTCGGGAGGGACATCAGTGGATTGGACAGGGTTAGGATAATGTAGTCGTCAAACAGGGATATTTTGTAAATTGTCTCTCCAATTTCAATACCTTTTGATATTCTTTTCGTCCCTAATTGTCGCTGCCAGGGGTTCTATGGAGAGGGCGAATAGAAGCGGAGATAAGGGGCATCCTTGTCGGGTACCATTAGTGATTTTTATGGGGTTTGAGTCCCTCCTGGGAGTTTCACGACTGCTGTGGGAGTTTTGTATAGGGCTCTGATCCCCTCTAAGTATTGGCCCCTAAATCCGAATTTGATCAAAGTTTGATCTAAATAGTCCCACCGTATCCTGTCAAATGCTTTCTCTGCATCTAGACTCAACAGGATAGCCTTCGTATTTGACAGGTGTACATGGTCAATAAGGTTGATAATTTTCCTAGTATTATCAGAGGCCTGTCTTCCCGAGACAAACCCGACTTGATCTATATGAATTAGACTGGGCAATATTGGGGTGAGTCGGTTTGCCAAGATTTTGCTAAAGAGTTTTAGATCTGAATTAAGGAGGGCTATGGGGCGATAGTTACCGCATTGTAATGGGTCTCTCCCTTCCTTGTGTATGATTGCTAGATTTGCTTTAGACATTGTTGTCGGAATATCTGCTCCCCCTAGAAACAAATTAAACATGTCCAGCATATATGGGGCTAGTACCTTCTTAAATTTTTTGTAGTACTGGTTTGAAAAGCCATCCGTGCCTGGCGTTTTACTAGCTTTTAATTGAGCAATGGCTTCTAGATGTTCTTCCTGTGTTACATCCTTATTTAGTTCTAAATGATTTTCTTCTGTAAGTTCTGGAAGTTTACACTTCCCCAAATACTCAGATAGCCTCTGATCCAGATGATCTATTCTTTGGGAAGTTTAAATTGTATAATTTAAGGTAGAATTCCGAGAATTCTTTTGCAATTTGCTTCTCGTTGTATGTTTTTGCTCCTAAACTAGTTTGAATAGCTGAGATTTGCGTTTTGGTTCTCAGTCCTCTAAGTTTGGACGCCTATAGTCGATCGGCTTTGTTACCTTTATCATAATATTTTTGCTTGGTCCACCTTAACGCCCTCTCCACTTCATCTAGTTGTGTCTGCTTCAATTCAGATCTAGTTTTATCTAGTACTTTAAATAATTTTTTTGAGGGGTTATTTTTATGTTTCTGTTCCAAAAGCTGCACTTTTTCAGTTAATTCATTGTATAATTTTTGCTTAGCTTTTTTCTTATACGATGCTATGGAAATAATAGTCCCTCTTATTGTAGCCTTATGGGCTTCCCATAGCATTGCTGGTGACTCTACGGAGCCCTTATTCATCATAAAATATTCTGAGTTTTTGTTTAATGTCTATTTCTACGTCCATTTGGTTCAACAGAGAATCGTTTAGTTTCCAATTATATTGAGTGCTTTTACTGAAGAGGAGAGAGAGTACTAGTGAGACCGGAGTGTGGTCCGACCATGATATTGACCCTATGTCTGACTGGGAGGATGCCTGGAGAACATCTTTGGTTCCCAGAAAAGAATCAATCCTTGAATAGGTCTGGTGCGTGGGTGAAAAAAACGTGTAGTCCCTCTGGCCCTGGTGCTGTGCCCTCCAAATATCTATAAGCGATTATTCTTTTAGGATGTTTCTAAAGTCTTTAGCATTTTTTTCAGTGATGCGTGGGTGAGATGTTCCTTGTGCACTTGTTCTGTCTAGTTCTGGGGTGACTAACATATTCATATCTCCTCCTATCAGTAGTGTGGTTCTTGGTTGGAGGGATATGTTATCACATAAGTCCCTTAAAAATGTTGCTTGCCCGTCATTTGGGGAGTATACGTTCACTAAGACTATTTCTACCCCATTGAGCGAGCCATATAGAATTAAGTATCTGCCTTCTGGGACTGATACCGCTTTTATTAGGGTGAATGGTGTATTATGTTTGAAAAATATAGCTACCCTCGTTTTTTTGTTGTGCAAGACGCGTAATATGCTTGGGGGTAGTCTTTTTTTAAGGTGTTTGGGGGAGATGTGGTGTTAAAAATGGATTTCCTGAAGGAATAGTATATCTCCTTTTGTTGTTTGAGTTCCTGCAGGGCAAGTCTTCTCTTAATTACTGAATTTAGCCCCTTTACGTTAAGGGATACTATTTTTAGGGGTGTTTTACTAGCCATTTTTCCTTTTTTAATTGGATAGGGTCTTGATATCCCTCCACTTTCCCAGGGTGGTGGGGCGACCTACCTTCGCGACCTACCTTCTTCCTTTGCGTGTATGTCTAGATGAAGTCCGTGTGTCTTTTTGGCGTCAGTAGTTTTGAGTCTTCTGATCTGTGTGTTCTGTGATGGGGAGGGTTGGCTTGGACAAGGGCTGATTGGACACCTGGGGAGGGAGAGACAGAGGGACAGGAGAGAGGAAAAAGAAAAAAGAAAGTGGGCGATAACAACGCTCTAACATAGTAACCCCCACCACGTTAAGGGTGAGGGGCGGGCATATTGCCCTATGGAGACTTCTCGATGAGTCGGGTTCCGGAATCCACCAAGGAGGTCCCGGAGCCCCTCCGGAGTATTCAGAGATCAATCGAGACCATGCATGGCACTGTAAATCAACGATTTAACACTTTATATAACCACTTGTCACCTGTGGAGGGTATTAAAGGCTTAACATTGCTTAATCTACTGAACAGTTTCTAGTCTTTCCCATTTCTCTAGATTTAACATAGCTATCCTAGTCTTTTCCCCCAGGAATCTTTTCCAAATTCTCTCCCTAGATAGCTTTAATATTTATGGGTAGCTTAAACCTGAGACCCAGTGTTATGAGATAAACCAATACGATTATAACAAGGGTTAACATATTTTGGTATACTCAAGAGTTTGATTCTTCCCGGTCTTTTGCAAGCCCCTAAACATTATTTACTGTGCTTTCTAGATCTTTATCTAAAGGGTAGACTCCTTACGAACATTTCTAGATTTCACCACAAGGTGGATCCAAAGGATTAATTCGAGACAACATCTATACCTGAATTTTAACATTAACAGTGATTGCAGCCTGAAAACAGTATATCAGAACATCCTATAGAGGAGTTATCCCAATGACAACGCTCTAGGGATGATATTGTTCACATTTTCAGTTTGAGTCCGGTCTCGTTCAGGAAAAAACCTCTGCGGGCTCTCGCCCCCCCAAAACCCAAAAACCCACCCCCCCACCCACAAGTCACGTCTGAGGCTGAGACCCATACTTCAGTTAACTTGCGGGTACTCTACCCGCCCTTTGGCTCTGCAACAGGTCTGTAGGTTATACCTGGGGGGGGGAAGGGGGGAAGGAGTGGAGGGAAGGGAAGGGAAGGGGGAGGGAAGGGGGAGGGAAGGGTGAAGAAGGGGGGAGGGAGTGGAGGGAAGGGTGAAGAAGGGGGAGGGAGGGGGGGAAGGGTGAAGAAGGGGGTGGCGACAACGACCGTCTCTCTGCTATTTCTCTTTGCATTACACCTCCTGCGTCGGCTGTTCTTCTTTACTCATCACGCGTCGGGTTCTTTTGCGACGCCAGGCGTTGGGATGTCCTTGGTGTTTTCGCCGTTCCTTGTCTGGGCTGCTCTTCCTCTGCTCTCTCAGATGTCGCATCCTCATCTGTATGTTGGAGACCCAGGGCCCTTAAGAATCTGGGGCCATCTTCCATGTAGGACACCACGTGCATCTTCCCTCCAACCTGCGCCATCAATTTAAAGGGGAATCCCCATCTGTATCTCACTTTGTGATCTCTTAATTTTTGCGTAAGGGGCCGCATTTCTCTTCTCCTGTCTACTGTTGTTTTAGATAGGTCACTGTAGATTTCCAGGTGGGTATTACGGAATTGAACCTCACTTTATTCCCTGCTGGCTCTGAGCACCTTTTCCTTATTTGTATAGGAATGGAAACGTATGATGACGTCTCTGGCTCTCTTAGGGTCTTGTGACTTCGGGCCCAATATCCTGTGGGCTCTATCCAGCTCCATTTGTTCCTGCTGCAGCTCAGGGACCAGGAATATAAACAGGTCTTTCAGGTACGGCTGTAAGTGGGTAGCCTCTATCTCCTCCGGGATGTATCGCACGCGGAGGTTCTGACGTCGGTCTCTATTTTCCTGTTCCTCTACGTTCTCTTTTAGGTAGCGAATTTCGTAATTTAATCTGTTTATTTCGTCCTCTGTTTGGGAATAGGAATGTTCTGTATCCTCCCCTTTTTTTTGTATAGTGTCAGTTCTCTCTGACAGGGAATTCATGTCAGTTTTGAGCGAGTAGACGGTTTTATTAAGATCATCTTGGAATCCCTGTCTCATTCTCAGGAATAAAGCTTCTTGGTAGTCCCTGGTTACCTCTAGCTGTTCTCCTCTGCTCCCCTGCTCAGGCATGCTGTCGGGCATTTCTATGGGGGGATGGCACCTTGGGTCGGGCCGTCTCTAGCTGGGGGTTTGTGCGTTGGCATGAAAAAGCTTTTTAGACTTGTTTGTGCGGATCCCTTCGGCCTTACGCTCATCCCCTGGGAGTTGCGCCGTGCTCCGGTTAGTTTCTATTTATTTTTTGCCCCGATTGGCACTTATTTTAGGCCGCTAGATATTTATTTATTTATTTCAGTCCAGAATGCTGTGGGGGTGTAGGGATATGTGACCCTGGGGCTCTGGCAGTAGGGTTAGGGACTTTTAACAGGCAGGGTGTCTGCTCCTTTGGCACTTTTGTGGGGTGTTGTTGCCTCTGCTTACCCTCTCAAAATGGCCGCCTCCTCCCTGCTAGCCACGTGGCTGGGGACTATGCCTCCCTTAGTTAGGGGATATCTTCCCGGTTTTCTCCCCTCTCAACAGGGTCCCAGATCAGGTTAGTACCTTATTCTTGTGCAGGGAGAGAGCAGGACCCGTATCCAGGGGGAGCCTTCCAATTTCTTCCTCCCAGCCGCGGGAGGCTACAGCGTGCGCCTCTGCAACACCACAGGGGGGGGGGTCCGTCCCCGCTCACCTCCGGCTCACCTTCTACACACGGGGCCTCGACGCCTCTCTCTTCTGGTCCCGCAGCTGAGGCCGAGTCGCGCGGCCGTCAGAGGGGGGAAGGTCTGCAGCAGGGGGCTGGCGCTCGCAAGAGCCCCCCCGATCACCAGCAACCACTCACCGGAGCCTCGAGCGGGTACGCCGGAGCTCCATGAGTCGCTGGGCTCAGTCCAGGGGGTTTTGTTTGTTTATTTTCAGTCTTTTTTCCCCCATTTTTTGCTATAATTTCTGTATTTATAAAGCTATTCTAATGGAGGCGCTCGGGAGCTTGCTTCTCACGCTGCCATCCTCCCCGACGTCACCGGAAGTCTCCTTGTCTGGGACTTTTTAATTACAACAGTGTTTGTTTTTAAGTACTAAGAAAGTAGTCAGTGGTGTGGCCTGTGGCTCCCATTCCTTTCAAACTGTGGTTACATACAAGTGAGCTATTGTATATACATTAATCTCTGTTCATCTCAAAAACGGTAGAGGAAAAGAAAAGACAAGTCACATTATTAACAACTTGTATGTTTTTTCAGCTCTTCCTTTATAAAATAGACATTACTTTGAGACCTCACTAACTGTCCCAATTTTAGATTTCTAAATTGTGTGAGAAACGAGGAAGAACAGAACCTTGTGGCGTTGCAGTAAACGGGAAAATCTACTACAGAACCTGCACAGACCTCCCCCCACACACAGAGCTCCTGGTCTGGTATGGAGATGAATATGGAAAGAGCTTGGCATCAAGTGGGGTATGCTGTGGAAAAGTAACACGCCAGCAAAAGGTAATCAGGAATATGTGTATTACGTGGTTTTTACATCTCTATTATCTTATTACTGATGTTAAATTGCAAATAGTGATAGATCTGCATACACCATTACGGGTCAACTAGAACTTAATATCACTAAACCTGACTTGAGTCAAAGGGCCAGATACATCAACCTGCTGTATCCAAAAATGCAATATCACTGCCCATAAAAAAGTGCCTTATCGTGCAACGAATCAGCGTTGCAGCGCCAAAAATAAAGCACTTTTTATCCAAAACGTAAAAAGCCTCAGATCCGATAAACATGCATAATACCACATTTTCAAGTAAAAACTGCCATACATAAAGTTCCGATTATTTATCGGAATGGAATGAACGGCCGAAATACTGCAAATATTTTATCACCTACTCCAGGCTGGCATTAGCCCTCTCTTTCCTATGTATATAATGGCCAATATACTGCCCATTACAGTCATGTGAAAAAGAAAGTACACCTTCTTTGAATTCTATGGTTTTACATATCAGGACATAACAATCATCTGTTCCTTAGCAGGTCTAAAAAATTAGGTAAATACAACCTCAGATGAACAAAACATGACATATTTCACAGTGTCATGATTTATTTAACAAAAATAAAGCCAAAATGGAGAAGCTATGTGTGAAAAACTAAGTACACCCTTACTGATTCCATAGGAATTAAGATGCTAAGTAGCAGACAGGTGCTGCTAATCAAATGCCCTTGATTAATTGATCAGCAAGTGTGACCACCTCTATAAAAGCCAAAGTTTTAGCAGTTTGCTGGTCTGGAGCATTCAGGTGTGTGTTAAAACACTGCTCATGAGGAAAAACCTCAGCAATGATCTTAGAGAAGCAATTGTTGCGGCCCATCAATCTGAGAAGGGTTATAAGGCCATTTCAAAACAATTTAAAGTCCAGCATTTTACAGTGAGAAAGATTATTCAAAAGTGGAAAACATTCAAGACAGTTGCCAAACTTCCCAGGAGTGGACACCCCAGCAAATTCACCCCAAGGTCAGACCGTGCAATGCTCAGAGAAATTGCAAAAAAACATCTCAGACTCCACAGGCCTCAGTTAGCATGTTCAATGTTAAAGTTCATGTTCAGTACAATTAGAAAAAGACGGAACAAGTATGGTTTGTTTGGAAGGGTTGCAAGGAGAAAGCCTCTTCTCTCTAAAAAGAACATGGCAACACGGCTTAGGTTTGCAAAGTTGCATCTGAACAAACCACAAGACTACTGGAACAATGTCCTTTGGACAGACGAGACCAAAGTGGAGATGCTTGGCCATAATGCACAGCACCATGTTTGGCGAAAACCAAACACAGTATATCAGCACAAACACCTCATACAAACTGTCAAGCACGGTGGTGGAGGGGTGATGATTTGGGCTTGTTTTGCAGCCACAGGACCTGGGAACTTTGCAGTCATTGAGTCGACCGTGAACTCCTCTGTATACCAAAGTATTCTAGAGTCAAATGTGAGGCCATCTGTCCGAGATCTAAAGCTTGGTCGAAATTGGGTCATGCAACAGGACAATGATCCGAAGCACACCAGCAAATCTACAACAGAATGGCTGAAAAAGAAAATAATCAAGGTGTTGCAATGGCCCAGTCAAAGTCTAGACCTCAATCCGATTGAAATGCTGTGGCTGGACCTTAGGAGAGCTGTGCATAAACAAATGATCACAAACCTCAATGAACTGAAGCAACGTTGTAAAGAAGAGTGGGCCAAAATTCCTCCACAACGATGTGAGAGACTGATAAAGTCATACAGAAAACGATTACTTCACGTTATTGCTGCTAAAGGTGGTTCTACAAGCTATTGAATCATAAGGTGTACTTAGTTTTTCACACATAGCTTCCCCATTTTGGCTTTATTTTTGTTAAATAAATCATGACACGGTGTAATATGTCACGTGTTGTTGTTCATCTGAGGTTGTATTTACCTAATTTTAAGACCTGCTAAGGAACAGATTATTGTTGTTATGTCCTGATATGTAAAACTATGGAATTCAAAGAGGGTGTACTTTCTTTTTCACATGACTGTATATACATAGGCAAGATAAGCTAAACCAACATGGAATAGATGATAAAATAGTTATTAAAATACATTACAGTACATATTAACCCCTTAGTAGTCCACGGGTCAACTAGTCATCGTTTTCCATGACTAGCTTACCACACAGGGGATAATATAAACATTACACTACCTTCCCCCTTTGACACCTTAGTAGCTAGTAAAGCATGGTTGGTTATTGGTTTGTCCCACAGGCATAAACAAAACACTACGGCTCAGATACATCAAATTCTGTTAAACTGGAGTTAATATCATACCGGTGAAATAATAAACGAACAGTTGTTATTTCTGCAATTTTAAGGTGGTATATATCAAGATTGTGCTAATAATTTACTGGGTGCGATATTTGGGCCAATCTCACGATATGGGAATTGACGCAACCGTTAATGTGTTACATACCTCATTGAGTTAATATTTCTATCATAGGCTTCTGTAATGTCTATTATTACAGAAACCTATGATCAAAATATCATTAACCCGTTTCATGCCTGTGGTTACCAAGGTATACCACAGGCACCAAAGGGGTTAATACGTTACTAAAAAAAAACATTACCTAACCCTTTTGTCCCCGTTAGTGGCCAGCAAAGCTTTGCCATTCTAGTTGATAAGGTAAATATGGGGTTAACACCTCTCACCACCACACCCTCCCCCCAACCCCAACAGGAAGCCTAACCACCCTCTCCAGGGCAACTACCTTCATCACCCACATCCCCTACCTCTGCCCCAGACAAATGCCCAATAGCCATATTAGACAAATGTGTTTTTAAACATTAACAAAACATATATACACATTTAAAACAAACAAGAAAGAACATTCGAAATACATGTTACACATAAAACCATTGATTTTCATTGTGGATAACTAGACCCTTTCAATGGGGGTCCAGATATCCACATTGGCATTAAATGGTAACCCAATAATAAATACATAAATCAGCAATATTAAAATACATTAATAACCCCCCTTCATTACCTCAGTGACTAAGGATTTAAAGGATTTGAAAAGATTTCTGCCACTTTAATTGGTGTTTTGCATCTGGTGAGATTTACTTTTAAATCGTTAAATAATATGATCCACTTTAAATGTATGATCCACTACATCTACTCTCCCGGCCCTAATGCTGCACATGTTGTGCTAAACCGTTCATTTTTACAATGTACAGCTACAGTTTACTTTCATCCTGAACTTGTTGTGATACACCAACTTACCTCTCCTGCGTGACCTTTTGTAAGACAGTTTGTATAACAGTGAATTTTTTTTTCTCTTTAGTACAAAGACAAGCTCCAATAATCCCCCCCCCCCCCATGCCAACACTGCAAGGCTGCTTTTAGCAGTCAGGATTACCTCCTCAAACATCTGAAGTTCAAACATCCAAATGAGTATATGGAAAAGATGACGACAGAACAATCTTGCAACATTCCAATAAATATGACAGAAAATGCATCTTTCAACCAGTCAAGGCAATTAATAAACAATGTAACTGCTTCTCATTCCAAAACATATATATTAGCAGCTGCCACCGGAAAAGATCTTGGAGAAAGTGGGAAAAGTCTGACTTGTTTATCTGACAAGAACCTACAGAAGAGAACAGAGACCAGGGAGAGAAGGCATGTATGTGGGGAATGTGGGAAGGGATTTAGTGACTTATCCCACCTCAACATACACAAGAGGACCCACATAGGAGAGAGACCGCATGTATGTGGGGAATGTGGGAAGGGATTTAGTCAGTTATCCAGCCTGAACATACACCACAGGACACATACAGGGGAGAGACCACATGTTTGTGGGGAATGTGGGAAGGGATTTAGTGTGTCATCCAGCCTGAACAAACACAAGAGGACACACACAGGGGAGAGACCGCATGTATGTGAGGAATGTGGGAAGGGATTTAGTCAGTTATCCAGCCTGAGGATACACAAGAGGACACACACAGGGGAGAGACAGCATGTATGTGGGGAATGTGGGAAGGAATTTAGTCAGTTATCCCACCTGGACATTCACAAAAGGACACACACAGGGGAGAGGCCGCATGTATGTGGGGAATGTGGGAAGGAATTTAGTCAGTTATCCAGCCTGAGGAGACACAAGAGGACACACACAGGGGAGAGACCGTATGTATGTGGGGAATGTGGAAAGGGATTTAGTGACTTATCCAGCCTGAACAGACACAAGAGGACACACACAGGGGACAGACCGTATGTATGTGGGGAATGTGGGAAGGAATTTAGTCAGTTATCCAGCCTGAGGATACACAAGAGGGGACACACAGGGGAGAGACCACATGTATGTGGGGAATGTGGGAGGGGATTTAGTCGGTTATCCTACCTCAACACACACAAGAGGACACACACAGGTGAGAGACCACATGTATGTGGGGAATGTGGTAAGGGATTTAGTGACTTATCCAGCCTGATGAGACACAAGAGGACACACACAGGGGAGAGACCGCATGTATGTGGGGAATGTGAGAAGGGATTTAGTCGGTTATCCCACCTCAACATACACAAAAGGACACACGCGCTTTAGTGACATATCCAGCCTGAGGAGACACGAGGACACACACAGGGTAGAGGCCTATATCTAAAGCCAAGCATGTTTAAGGATAACCAGTGACTAAGACGCTCACATATAAGTGCACACGTGTATCTGTGTGGGATTTAGTCAGTTATCCCACCTTAACAAACACAAGAGGACACACACAGGGCATTCCCCACATGTTTGTGGGGAATGTGTTAAGGGATTCAGTCAGTTATCCAGTCTGAGGATACACACAGGAGAGAGACTGCATGAATGTGGGAAGGGACTTTGTAACTTATCCCACCTGATCAGACACAAAAGGACACACGCGCTTTAGTGACTTATCCAGCCTGAGGAGACTCAAGAGGGTACACACAGGGGAGAGACCGCATGTATGTGGGGAATGGGGTCGGTTATCCAGCCTGAACACACGCAGGGGAGAGACCTATCTCTAGAGCCAGGCATGTTTAGGGATAAGAAAAAGGGAGGGAAGGAAAACACAAAATGGATGTGTCTCCTAAAAGAATTCACTATACTGCACTCCTACTTAATTTAAAATTTAACTTTTAATATATTTACATAAAACATATGTTACCAAATCGTCGTGTATTGTGCATTAAAAATAAATTAAATTAACAAGATCAAGCGTCCGTGTCAGTGAATGTGCGTTGGAATGGTCTCAAACAGCAAATTGTGGTTGAGATAGAGGGGCACAAGACGCTAATAGTCAGGGTATAAGCCCCTCTGGGGCACCTATGAGACCAGGTACATGTATGCATTGCAGAAATAGGCCCTCAAAGAATAAATGCCTTTATGATGCATGCCTTAAAACATTAGGAAACTGGGGAACACCATAACACTGTGTTAATATCAACATTTAAACCGCCTAACAGACTCAGTGAATGATTGATTGTATCATGAAAATACTGCAGTCCTGCTTGGACTTATAAACCACAGAGCACTTAGTGGATGGTAATACACTTCTAACTAACATCCCTAAGTATAGAAGTGCAACTGATAGTGTGATAATGGAGGGTAAATGATTCACAGCATAGTGAAGCAATTGTTCACAGCGTTTTGGTCAGTGAAACATTATACAGCACACTCCAAATGAACATATCATGTAGAAAGCAGGAAGGCTTGCACACTGAGTGTTAGTAAAAGTAACCAATTTAGATCTACATAGATAGAGCCAGGAGACTACAGAACACTACGTAAAAGCAGCTCCAATTAGGAGACTGACAACATTGCGCGTCCAACGCGCGTTTCCCTCCAGCAAAGGAGCTTCCTCAGGGACAAATTTGCTGGGGGGAGGAAGAATGAACCCTTATTTACCCAAGCAGTACCTTGATTACAGATTGAACAATTGCCAGCTGTTGCACAAGCGCAGTTGGTCAGTTAACAAACTAAACCCATCAAACTTCAAAAATGCTAATTAAAACACCTGTGTCAGTTCCCATACATTCAATAACAATAGTGCTGAATTTGTCTGTTAATTCGAGCGTTTTTTAGGCTTCTATAATGGTGTGGCATTAATCGGCGAGATTAGATTCCAATGCGCATGCGCGCGGACTCTGAGAATCCAACAAACCAAAGTAAAGCATATTGTGCATGCGTGGGAACTTAGAGTAAAAGTTGCTAAATCGGAGTCTATGCACTGCGCATGCGCGAAGACTTAAAGGCTCTAGCCCGATGCCCGCGTAACTGCGCATGCATGGAGGCTCCAAAATAACTCATATAACCACGCATGTGTAAGAGACTAAGGCAACAGTACTGCCATAGTCCAGGCGTGTTGCGCATGCGTTCGGACTCCAAAATTATATGGCTTGCTGCCATCTGAGATCACGCGCAGTGCGCATGCGTGGGGACTTGGAAAATTTCATCAAAAATAATAAATGTTCTTATCGCGCATGCGTGGGCACTTAGAAATATTTAGCCTTATTAATACACAGTGTGATTTTAATTGTTCAATCGATCTGTCCTCATCCAATATGGTTGGAAATGCCCATAATATACATCTAAGCCATAAAGGGTACATATAGAGCTTTGGATGTATAGATAGTAGATAATTTTAAAAAGCTCATACCCTAGATGTTGGCAATTAAAAAGGGTGTTATTGAATATGTGACAGATAATAATCAGTTAATAGTGGGTAAGGGTCTACAGTACCTTATGGAAATATTTTGTGCAGAGTATAATTGCAGAGATTAAGTTGTATATACTCCCCCATAGTGATATACTGCTCAATGTGTCAGGCTTGGAGGTAGTGATAGGATGAATAAAGAAAATAAAAAAACAATTTATGTATATGTATATAGCAATTTTTGCGTGGTGTTTTTATTGTGTAATTACTATTCTACACACATATAACATACATAACGACTAAGCCCATCGCTGGGTTTAGAACTTTGGTAATATAGTCATTAATATGGTGGTAATATTCTAATATCTTTCAATATCAAATGCTGGGAAACAACACAATGGACATGGAAAATAGTGTGGCTGCTCGTATATAGAAGTATATATAGCGTATGAGTAGACCATTTAAATACAACAGGAAAACACAGGATAGATAACAGAGTCTAACCAGGAGAACCTTCCTGATCAAATAAAGGGTGTATAAGTAAACCCCTCATTGAGTCCATTGGGGCTCCTGGTTTTTAATTTGAAAATCCATTCTGCTTCAATCCGAAGCAGGGATTGGTCAATATTGCCCCCTCTCATGGGACATTTCAGCTGGTAAATGCCCATGTGTTTTCTCTATGTTTAGGGATAACCAGCGTCTAAGACGCTCACATATAAGTGCACATGTGTATCTGTGTTACGCTAAATCACAATGAAAAGTGACTTTAGTTTATGGTGCATAAAACGAGGATTTTAAAAGGATAACATTTATAACGTTTTAAATGCAGGTTATTTTTATCATTCATATTGTATCTTTATTTAAAGAAAAATGTTGTTCTTAATAATGTTTTATATTTCCATGCTGTTGGTTCTAATAAAATGTGCATTTCCCATTATGCTGAACCGTTCTGTAGTCTAATTTAGCTGTGAATCGGAATAGTTTCTCCGCGACCAATTTGCTGTCGGCATTAGGCCGCAGACGGACCCTCCGCCAGCTGCTTCTAATGTACGTTTTATTATTGTTTTGGATATGGGGTTAATTTAAGGGGTTTAGGGTAGGGAGTTTTAGGGTGAGGGATAAAGGTGTGGTTTTTTTTGGGTAAGGGGTGTGACGTCCATCATAATAAAAGTGAAGGGACTGTGGGGGGGGGGGCACAGGACTGGGGGGGGGGCACGGGACTGTGGGGGAGCACGGGACTGGAAGCCCCTCTCTGTAACGGAGTGCTCACCACAAAAAAGGTGTGACCGCGAGGTCGATTGATATATAACACTAACCCACAGTCTGGAGTGTAGATCGGTCGAGGTAGCCGGGTTGGAGTTGGAGATGTCAGAGATACTTGCTGCGGTCGGGGGGTTGGAGATTAAAGGTAATTAGCCGTGGTTAGGATCGGAGAGGTGCGGATCGTCGTGGTACTTTGCCGAGGTCGGGGTGGTGCGGGGATCGTCGTTGGTAGCCGGGGTCAGGAGTTTAGAAGAGCGGAGTCCAGAAGAATAGCCAAGGTCAGAAACAGAGGAACTATGAACCGGAGGACAAGACAAAACTTTGGAGGCAAGGGTACCAGTGAACACTTCGCACATAGGAAGGTTTATGCTCAGCCGATTTGCCAGTGGGCTGGCTGAGCATATATAGGACACAGGGACCAATGAGGTGAGAGGCTGGAGGTTGCGCATCAGAGAGAGTGAGTGTGATAGGAGGATACGGTGCAGGAGACTGGTGTGGAGATGATCCCAGAAGCGGAGAGATGATGCGGCTAATGCGCATGTTGGGCACGCTGTGCACTGATGATGTTGCCACGTGAATGGAGTCTGGAGGTGGGACTGGAGGACATAGTATTAACCTCCGCGTGGGATGCGCGCACACGCCTAGAATGGCTGCTGGTCCCAAGAGAAGGAGGAGAAGCGTCATGGATGACGAAAGGAGCAGGGGCCCTGTAGGAGACGTGTTCAGAGGTACGCAATGGAGACTGTTTTTAAGGTGAAATTAAAATTAGGCTTTATTGCGCCTGTCGCTTTAACACAGCAAAACATATGAAAATAAGCCAAACAAAAAACCTATCTCTGCTTTGGAGACTATCTACACATGTAGCACAGCCCTCTCTGACTGGGTTGGTTAGCTAAGATATTTACCAGCCCCAAAATATAAACATATATACAGATATATAACAGTTCCAAAAGAAAGTCTTATCTGTTCTCCTGAAGCTGTAGGAGAAGTCCTCTCTGCTCTCCTGGGTAAGCTCCGTGGGAGCAAGTGTACAGTGAGAGCTGGGGACACCACTCACCTTCAAAACAAGATTACGACGTTTGAGTCACCTAAGAAAGCACTAGCCAAACCTGCAATCGCCCAACAGGCAACAAACAGAGGTAGGACTGCAGAATCTAAGCCAGAAGAATCCATAGCTGAGGAAGCTGAAAAGATAAGACATTCTCTGGAAATGGAGCTGGAATCGCAACTCAATACCAAAGAAGCTGAAATGGCGACTACATTGAATGGGAAAAGTGCAGGAAGACAGCTTCAAGAACTGAGGGCTCAAATGGCTGTTATAGGGCGCTCTGGTGATACCAGGAAATGGACATTTTGTGCTAAAGTGGAGCACATGGGAAGGATGCAAGAGAGAGCGATTTGCATAGGCGCTCTGAGACTGTCGCCATACAGTCTGCCTACAAAAAGAGGAGTGCCCGACACAGGGGAAAGCTCAGGACCACATGGTCAGTAGAAAGACTGTACTTGGGAAAAGTTCTCCTTGAGCGACTGAGGACTGCTGAACTCAAACACCTTCTGGAGGAGACACTACTAAACTGGAGAAAGGGCTCCAATCCCAGCAAGACTGAGGGTTCTCCTCCATCCACTCTCATTCAAGTCCCAGAGATATCTTGAGTGAGAGTGGAAGGATGGGCTTTGGCCGTGGCAAGCCCGAGCTTCCCACAAACAGGGGAGGTATGTAACAGGGGACTTACCCTGTTCAGAAAACTTGCCTCTAATCCAGCAGTGTGCTGGTTAATTGACTAGCACCTGGCTGATTAGAGGTGTTAGAAAAAGCCTGCCTTTGAGACAAAGACTGTTTGAAATTGGTGTGTACCTCTTTATTAACCGCTGTTCTAACATACAGTCCCCTACTGATCGGTATAAGCGTTGCGCAAGCCTTCCATTGGCCCGCGGGTTGCTATGGCAACCTATGACGCTATATAATACGCTTCCGTAATCAGCTGGTTATCACTCGCCCCTGAAGAATCTCCGTTAAGGAGGGAAACGCGTAGGGCGTTTTGGCGTGGTGACGTCAGCGCGAGGGATCTGAGAGAGACTGGTAGTATTGTTACTTTGTGTCTGTGTTCTCTGCTGTTGCTCATTTTAAATGCGATCGCATCCAGGTTTAAACAGGCTCTATTCACTCAGTGGTTCTTTGCTGAAGCCTGTCTCTGTACTGTGATTCACTGTGTCATTTTTACCTTGTAGCTAACAGACATTTACTGTAATTGCCAATTGTTGCGATTTATCACGTATTTAACATCATCACTGCTAGCCTGCCAGCATCTGCTGCACACAGACACCTATTCATATATGAACTGTTTAATGAATTGGTAGAAGGTTATGTGTACAGGGATCTTGCTGAGTACAAGTACTCACAGTATTGATTATATATTGACGGCTTGTTCAAAAACCACAGTAATAATTTATTTACTGCTTCAATAATTAGCAGAGTGTTTAGTATCAGTTTATCCTGGATTTTTATTACCAATAGCTTTCCTGGTATACCATCTATGTAGAGTGATTGTTAAACGTCATTGGGCGCAGAATCAATCCACGTACCACCAACCTGTCATTGAGTTGCACATACAGTGATTATATCTATTAGCTTAAATATTATATTTGGTAGCAGGACACTGACTTGGGCTATTTGTCAATACAGGTTGGGTGCTCGGTACGCTACGCCACATGACGCACAATACTCACATACAGGGCAAGCACCTTTGAGCTTTTTCAGCTGAGTAACCCACTCCCCAATTAAGGCCAATTTGGTATCACTGCTTTTGCTATGTACTATTAGGCACTAGCATACCTTACTATATACTTTGGCCATCTATCATCTCCTCATTCCCTCCCGCCATAGTACATTATATGTAGTTAATATTATCACTTTATGTTAAGAACTTATTTTATTCTATTCACCAATTAAATGTTAAGTTTTAATGCCTAGGAGTGCACTTCTAAATGAGCTTCTAGTTGCTAAGTGGTGGCAATAAATATGTCTTCACTTCTCAGCTGTAGTTAATTCCACAGCATATGTAACAGGTCTGCCGTTCCCCCGCACTGTCTCGGGCACAGTGGGGAGGAACCTGGCACGAACCTTGATAATCTCAGTGGAGTGAGATACCATCTCATAAGGACTTTATATGCGTTCTCCTTGAGAGTGGAGCAAATGGAGCTCTTTGCTGTGGCTAAAAAGATAGCCGTCCACTCCTCATCCTCAAGGGTCTATCCGAGATCCTTTTCCCATTGGGATCTGAAGGAGGGTGTTTGTTGTCCCTGTACAGCAG
Source organism: Ascaphus truei (assembly GCF_040206685.1). Lineage (NCBI taxonomy): Eukaryota > Metazoa > Chordata > Amphibia > Anura > Ascaphidae > Ascaphus > Ascaphus truei. The sequence continues at coordinate 31,482,276 of NC_134497.1, read as the reverse complement.
AACCGACCACCTCCCCGTATAACTGTGTGATAAGTCCCTTAGTGTCTGTTTCTGCCAGACAGAGCTTTTCGAATTAAGTTATTGGGGGATAAGGAGTTGATTTATTGTAAAACGCTCTAACCTGGAGATATCTAAAAATTCGGAGTGGGGCATATCTTTTTCTAGTCTGATGTGATCGAACGTTTTGACCTTCCAGTCATAACCCTCCAGGTCTTTAATTCGTTTATAACCTTTTTGCTTCCAAATTGAGACATTACTACCTATTAGGCCCGGAGCGAACTGAGGATTGTTCCATAAGGGGGTCATCATGGTATGTTTTGATGTGAGGGAATGCCTCATCTTATTTGCCTCCCAAACTGTCAGTGAGTTGGTCATCGAGGAAAGTGGCGTGGTAGTGAATTTGAGCGCTGTTTTGGGCATCCAAATCAAGTTGCGGAGTTCCAATGGGTTACATGCCGTGCTTTCTAGCTCTAACCAGCGTTTCAAATTTGGGTTGGATTGCCATTGGACAATTTGGCTTAATTGTGCCGCTTTGTAGTATGATAACAGACAGGGCACCGCTAGCCCGCCCGCCAGAACGGGTCTTTTCATATTCAATTTGTTTACTCTCGGTTTTTTCCCTCCCCATATGAAATTAGATATCTCAGATTGAAGTGAGAGTAGATCCTTCAATTTGAGAGGTATAGGCAGTGTTTGGAAAAGGTAAAGGATACGGGTGAGTAAATTCTATGTATCCTGCCTATCCAGAAAATTCTCTGGGAGGTCCATCTATGTAGATCAGATTTTAGAGTCCGAATCAGATTGGGATAATTTGCTTTATAAATGCTAGCAGTATCTTTAGTGATGTGGACTCCCAGGTATTTAATACTCTTCTTTTGCCAATTGAATTTGAAATTCAGTTGAAGTAATTTCTCAGTATATCTAGGGAGGTTGATACTCAGCGCCTCAGATTTGAACTGATTGATTTTGAACCCTGAGATCCTCGAGAATCTGTCTAACAGGTCAAAAAGGTTTGGCAGGGAGGTGAGGGGTTTTGTAACAATCAAGAGGATGTCATCTGCGTACAGGGCCGCTTTGTGAGATTGTGCATAAGCACTCAACCCTGAGATGTCTGGGTTGCCTCTGATCTGTGCCGCCAGTGGTTCAATGCATAGGGCGAATAAGAGGGGCGAGAGTGAGCAACCCTGTCTCGTGCCACTCTTTATTTGGAATGGCAGAGAGGGGTATCCCTGATGTATGACCCTGGTGGTAGGGCCTGAGTAAAGCGCTAAAATCGCCTCACTCATCTGATCTCCAAAGCCGAATGCCGCAAGCGTCTCTTTCAGATAAGGCCAGTTTATCCTATCAAAAGCTTTTTCAGCATCCAGACTTAGTAACATACTTGGGGGGTTTGTTTTATTAGCCAATTCTATCAGATCAATAAATCGTCGGGTATTATCCGCTGCCTGCCTGCCTGCCTTTAATAAATCCGACTTGATCTGGGTGTACCTGTCTGGGTAGGATAGGGCAAAGTCTGTTGGCCAGTAATTTGGCGTACAGTTTGATGTCTGTGTTAATTAGTGAGATTGGCCTGTAGCTTTTACAGTCCAGCGGATCCTTACCAGGCTTATAGATTAGAGATATGGATGCCTGCAGCATTTCCCTGGGGATGGGAGCTCCCGCTAAAATTGCGTTAAACACCTGGAGCAGCCTTGGGGCGAGCAGTTTGACAATTTTTTTGTAATATAACCCCGAAAAGCCATCCGGCCCAGGAGCCTTTGATGGTTTCAGCTCTTTGATAGCCTGTGCCCCAAGGGCCTCTCTGTCCGTAGCTGTCAATCTCCTTAGCTTTGAGCTGGCCAGGAAATCTCGCAAGGCCCCACTCGTTTTAGGATTATGGGCCACCTTCTCCCTATTATATAAGGATTCATAGAATGAACCGAACTCTTCAACTATTTTCATCGGGTTGGCTGAGGTGGACCCGGATTTTAGGCGTATGGCTGGGATGTTATATTTCGACTGCCTGTCCTTGAGCATACGCGCCAGCATTGTGTCCGGTCTGTTTGCCTTTTTAATAAAATTACCTCTTCGACCAACTCAATGAATTCTCAGCTCTTGAGGTCAAAAGTAGGTTTAATTCAATTTTGGTGTCTTTGATTTCTTGTAGGGATTGGGGGTCTGGACTATTTTTGTGTTTTAAGGAGAGGGAGTGTAATTTAGATTGGAGTGTGACAATTTTGGCATCTCTTTCCCGTTTTCTTTTGGCCGTAAGATTAATTAGTGTGCCTCGTAGAGTTGCTTTATGAGATTCCCACAATGTGAGGTGGGAGTTGACTGATCCTAGATTAAGATGGAAAAATTGTTTGATTTCATCACCAATGGCTTCACACATCGAGGGGATTTTTAGTATAGATTCATTGAGTTTCCAATTCGCTCCTGGTCTAATGGCTTGAATATTATTGCACCTGAGCTCGATCAGCGCATGGTCCGACCACGAAATATCGTGAATTCCAGCTAGGGAGACCATAGGAACCAGTTGGCAGGATACAAAAAAGTAATCTATTCTGCTGTATGAGCCATGAGGATGGGAGTAAAACGTGTAGTCTCTGTCCGTCGGGTGCAACTCTCTCCAAATGTCAGTTAATTGATTAGCTTTGAGGCCCCGACGGAGAGAGAGCCCCGCTCTTCTGTTATCTGCACCCGTCCCTCCTAATCTGTCTATATGCGGTTGCATGACCATATTGAAGTCGCCCGCGAGCAGGACGGTCCCCTTAGCTGTGTGATTTAGAATCTTAAAGAAATGATCGAAGAAGGATGTGTCCTGCTCGCAAGGGGCATAGACCGATGCCAAGGTGACAAATTTGCCTCGGATTGTGCCAGTAATAATTACGTAACGGCCGTCCGTGTCTCTTTTGGTGGATTGTAGGATGAACGGGGTCTTATTTCTAATCAAAATGGCTACTCCCCGTTTTTTGACGGAGGCTGAAGATAGGTAAACCTGGGAGAACTCTCTATCTAGGAATTTGGGTGTATTTTGTCTACTAAAATGTGTCTCCTGTAGTAGTAGGATATCTGCTTGTTTTCGTTTATAGTCTGAGAATGCTAGCTTCCTTTTTGTGGGATTGTTGAAACCCTTAACATTGTGGGATATCAATATTAAAGCCATATCTGAGAGTTTGTGTGTAGTTGCAACTTAATATTCGACCACTCACCCAATGAGTCTTCATTTGGACTGCGCATGACCATGACTGGACCCAGTACCAGAGCTAGAACCTCCTGTTCGCATTTCAGTTGGTCTCTCCAGCTGTGTGGAGAGGGGGGGGGGGGTGGGTGGCGGGGGTAGGGAGGCAAGACAGAACACAGGAAAGTACAAAAGGGAAAAAACTTATATTAAACCAAAGAAACAGAACACGTATAAAAACACAAAAAACAAAATAAAATAAGAGTCCGACTCGGGGGCCCCCGAGTGCGGCTCTTCTGCCCATGGGAGAATGCAGCTGCCCCAGCGATCTTATTCTGCCGGGGGCTGCCCTCCCTGGGACTTGAAAGCGATCCCTTCTCTTCAGGTAACGACAAGAGAAACACATGTGTGCCCTAATGGGGAATCCCACCAGCGCCTGTTTGTATATCTGTACAGCAGCGATCTTTCTGCTCGGCTAGAGGTTGGAAACTAAAACGAGGATCAGAACAAAAGCAACGTTAGCGAACTTCCCCCCCAAACTTGAACGCAACTCTTGGGGGTAACGTTATAAACCGTGTAAACTATCTAAATGATTAACAGATGTAGTGAGAACAACCTTTACCCTGGCTGGGAATTTGCAGTGACCCGCCCCTATGTTTAATGTCCCCCTCCCTTACATCAATTGCCCTTAGGGTGCTGCTGGTAAGGATCTATAGTAGGTGATTTAATCCTTGCTATTATAATCCTCTTTTTATCTTCCTTCCCTTATCCAGCTCTTCCCCTCCTTGCCCCCTGCTCTTCCCCTCCTTGCCCTCCACTCTTCCCCTCCTCCTCTTCCCCTACGCCCTCCTCCCCCCCTCTTCATCCCCATGTCCTTCCCCCCTGCTCTTCATCCCCCATGTCCTTCCCCCCCTCTTCATCCCCCATATCCTCCCCCCCACTTCATCCTCCCCCCCCCTTCATCCTGTCTGTTCTCCCCCCCTCTTCATCCCCCCTGCCCCCTCTCCCACTTCATCCTCCCTCCCCCTTCAACCCCTCTGTCCTCCCCCCCTTTCATCCCCCCTGTCCCCCCCCTCTTCATCCCTCCCTCCCCCTCTTCATCCCCCCTCCCCCCTCATCCCCCCTCCACACTCCTCCTTATCTGGAGGTTATCAGGGGGCACCGGGGACTCCACGGGGGCACCGGGGACTCCATGGGGGCACCAGGGACTCCACGGGGGCAGAGTCGCCCCCCCCCGGGCCAGCTGATATTTATGCCTCCAGCTGCCGCAGGGTAGCCTCTGTTGTCCCGCCGCCGCGCTGCCACCAGCGCTGTACGCTACGCTCCCTGGCCACCAGGCACCCTGCTCCTCCTCTTCCTGGTGCCTTCCGGCGCCGTGACATTAGCCATGCACTGGCAGTCCTGCGCTCCGCGAAGAAGGAGAGAGATAAGATGGCCGCCGTTCCGGATTTGCGTGCATGTCGTGGAGGGGGTCACCAAAGTATTTGTCCATTGCCAGGGCTCAAGGGGGGAGATTTATTTCGGTCAGGCAGTTCTCATCACCGCATTTTAGGGGGTATAGTCCAGGTCTTTGAGGTAGTGGTGCCCAATACAATCCTTTCAGGGGGAGCTGGCAGCTGATGTTGTAGCTCGAACCTCTGTGTGAGCAGTGCTAGCTCCGTTCCACGTGGGGGCTGGGAGGCCATCTCTAGCTTACATTAGCCTAGGGGGGCTCAGGGAGGGCTCCGAAGCACCCACACGCTTGAGGAACCCTGCACCGCTGTCTGCGTTCTTGAGGGTGTGTGCTACCCCATTTTTTAGCACCAGCAGTGCACAGGGGAACAGCCACCGGTAGCGTATCTCCTGGTCCCTACGAGCTCTAGTGACATGGGCTAGGTTGCGCTTTTAGCTAGGGTAACTGGGGACAGGTCCTGGAAGACTTGGAATTTGATCTGCTGAAATTTCATGACTTTGCTTTCCCTGGAAATTCTGCAGATCTCCTCTTTGACCCGGTAATGGTGAAAGCGCATCACTATGTCCCAGGGGGGTCTCCTTTTTGGGGTCTCCCTCGTACCGCCCGGTGGCATCTGTCTAAAATCAGATCCCCTGCAGTCTTGTCCGGGAAAAGGTGTTCAAGCCAGCTCGTTGCGAAAGCTTCAGGGTCAGTGATAGATTCGGGTACTCCCCGCAATCTGATATTGCACCTCCGATCCCTGTTCTCGCCATCCTCTATTTTGTCCTCAAGGGTTCTGACCTGATCCATTAGTGTATGAACTTGTGTTTGGGTCTGTGTTAGAGCCCCTGCTGTCTTGTCCGACCTGGACTCCAGGGTTGCAGTCCTCTCGCCCAGCGCATCCACGTCTTTTCTCAGAGCCCACAGCTCAGATTTAAAGAATTTTTTCATACTGGAACAAAATTCCTTCATGTCTTTGTGCCACATGATGTCGTGATCCTCTGGTTCAGGCTCCTCGTCCGCAGTCTCCATCTCTGGGTCTGAGCAAGGTGGCGGGGCCTGGATCCCTGCTTTGCCTGTCTTTGCTGGTTCTTTACTTTTAAAGTAAGTGGTGACAGGTTGGGTCTTTTTCCTGAGAGCTTTGCCCGTTGCCAGTGTTTGATTACAGGGACAGCAGCAAACTCTCCAGCCAGGCTTGTATACCTACGGAGCTTATAGTGTTTAACCCGCTGTGGATTTTTATATACCATTGTGCTTTTCACCCATTGTGGTTATATACCTTACTGTGCTCTACCTGCTGTGGTTATATGCCCTATTGTAGTGGCGATACTATACCCACGACAGAACAGCATGATATACTAGGGCATGCCTTATCTTGGTAGCTACACCTAACCAACTACGCAAAAATAAGGCATATAGAGCTAAGATTACACATTTTTGTCTGGTGAATACGATACAGCGAAGCCCATCAACAACTATTTCTCCACGGTGGGAACACAGAATTAATCTGAACTATTAGTTCACTACGTTATTTTTATCATTACTATATGGAATATATTTTACCTGTTGGTAACAATGATATCTTTGATATATAGGATACTTGCCTGCTTTATGAGATCTATTTAGGCTGGGAGTGATACGTACCTGCAGACCTGGAATATTTGATTCTGAATAATAGACGCTTACTGATAGCATTTAATTAGATATTATTATCGGGATACCCATTGTATTGCCTATCTTGCCACTTCACTATGGGGTTATTTTAATGTTTGAATGTGATTTATGTGTTTTTAATCCATATACCTGAATAAAACTTTATTATTTTTTCTTCCTGGCTATTCCGGTTATGATAGGCTATTTTTGACCTATCGACAGTATTTACCTGTTAGACCATTGTTAGTCTTCTCACTGTACTCCACACATTGAGTGCTCTACTGTGAGGGAACCTTTCTGATCCCCTTTTGGTGGAGGTGGAGGGTTGGTCAGCGCACGGGATTTTGCTCAAACGTAGAGATAAGAGGATAGGAAGATATGGAACACGGTATTAGTGTTTTAGTAATCGAACGGTACAATACAGCCAAAAGAACTTTGGAATTAAAAATGTATGAAAAATATATTTTTAAAATAGCTTAAAACTCTTTGGAATTAAAAAACCTTGGTAATTAAAAGTAAATATATGAAAAAATATATTCTAAAATAGCTTAAAAATCCTTAAATAAAATCCTTAAATAAAATTTAAATGGAATTGTGTGGTTTTTTTGTGAACAGAAGCAGAATACGTGCTATATGTGGATGACTAACAGGGTGTGTTTATATAGCCTGTTGTTGGTCTGAGGTAAAAAGGGGATAATGGGGCTGGTTAGCAGAGTTTAATGCGCAGTCTTTCCTTCACGGAATGCTGCTAAAAACAATAGCTTTCTCACCCTCCTGGTGGGGGCAGTACGTGAGTTGCTTCTCTCCCGGGGGCCCAAATAGGAAGAAAAGGGCCGAACTCGGTGAGTGAGCAAAATAGAATTTATTAGGTACAGAAAACAAAGTCAAAATAACACTCACGGTACAGCTTTAAAACAGCCCAGCATCAGCCTGATCGTCCGGTGATATTCCTCTCACCAGTACAGCTCCCGTGGTCGCGTCCGACGGCGGGACCGGAAGAGGAGGTCTTACCGGATGTCAGCAGGCTGGCTGGGTCCTTCAATCAATGGGCTCCGGCAGGGAACAACTAGTTTCGCAATAATGCTTCGTCAGGTTGAGGAACCTGACGAAGCATTATTGCGAAACTAGTTGTTCCCTGCCGGAGCCCATTGATTGAAGGACCCAGCCAGCCTGCTGACATCCGGTAAGACCTCCTCTTCCGGTCCCGCCGTCGGACGCGACCACGGGAGCTGTACTGGTGAGAGGAATATCACCGGACGATCAGGCTGATGCTGGGCTGTTTTAAAGCTGTACCGTGAGTGTTATTTTGACTTTGTTTTCTGTACCTAATAAATTCTATTTTGCTCACTCACCGAGTTCGGCCCTTTTCTTCCTATTTGGGCCCCCGGGAGAGAAGCAACTCACGTACTGCCCCCACCAGGAGGGTGAGAAAGCTATTGTTTTTAGCAGCATTCCGTGAAGGAAAGACTGCGCATTAAACTCTGCTAACCAGCCCCATTATCCCCTTTTTACCTCAGACCAACAACAAGCTATATAAACACACCCTGTTAGTCATCCACATATAGCACGTATTCTGCTTCTGTTCACAAAAAAACCACACAATTCCATTTAAATTTTATTTAAGGATTTTATTTAAGGATTTTTAAGCTATTTTAGAATATATTTTTTCATATATTTACTTTTAATTACCAAGGTTTTTTAATTCCAAAGAGTTTTAAGCTATTTTAAAAATATATTTTTCATACATTTTTAATTCCAAAGTTCTTTTGGCTGTATTGTACCGTTCGATTACTAAAACACTAATACCGTGTTCCATATCTTCCTATCCTCTTATCTCTACGTTTGAGCAAAGTCCCGTGCGCTGACCAACCCTCCACCTCCACTGCAACTACAAGAAGATTCCGGGCTTTATCTTCTCTACTGGTCCAGCTGCAGAAAACAACAAGGGCAAGTATACACTACCCTTTCTTTGGTTACACACTACCACACAGGCAACATCACAAGCCTATACAAATAGGGAGCGCCCCAACCTCTTTTCTTTTTGTCACATTATTCTGATCCCCTTTTGGATCAACTCAGATATACACAAGATGATAGTCCCAGAAAAAATGATTACACTGTGCAGGATACTGACAGCCTTCTATATGGAACCAACGAATTCCCAGCAGATCTGTACAAAACGAAAAAAGAAAGCGCCCGATCCTAGTGCAACATGTCTAAAATAACATTTAATAATCCCCAAAAAATCTAACAATTTAAAAATCACAAACAAAGAATAAGAGCATGTTGTAACGCCTGTATTCCCGCAGACCTGGCCATTCCCCAGTACTGAGGTGAGTATTGTATTGTATGTCTTTATTTATATAGCGCCATTAATGTACATAGCGCTTCACAGTAGTAATACATGTGGTAATCAAATAAATAACAGATAATATAAATAACAGATCATGGGAATAAGAGCTTTAGACATAAAAGTAACATTTCGGAAGAGGAGTCCCTGCCCCGAGGAGCTTACAGTGTAATTGGTAGGTAGGTGGAACGTACAGAGACAGTAGGAGGGAGTTCTGGTAAGTGCGTCTGCAGGGGGCCAAGCTTTATGTATCGTGTTGAGAATATCCACAGTGCTATTCATATGCTTCTTTAAGCAAGTGTGTCTTAAGGTGGGTCTTAAAGGTGGATAGAGAGGGTGCTAGTCGGGTACTGAGGGGAAGGGCATTCCAGAGGTGTGGGGCAGTCAGTGAAAAAGGTTTAAGGCGGGAGAGGGCTTTAGATACAAAGGGGGTAGAAAGAAGACATCCTTGAGAAGAACGCAAGAGTCTGGATGGTGCATAACGAGAAATTAGGGATGAGATGTAAGGAGGGGCAGAAGAATGTAAAGCTTTAAAAGTGAGGAGAAGAATGGAGTGTGAGATGCGGGATTTGATCGGAAGCCAGGAGAGGGATTTCATGAGTGGAGATGCTGAGACAGATCTAGGAAAGAGTACAGTGATTCTGGCAGCAGCATTTAGGATAGATTGTAGGGGAGACAGGTGAGAGGCAGGAAGGCCGGACAGCAGGATGTTACAGTAATCAAGACGGGAGAGAATGAGGGCCTGAGTCAGAGTTTTAGCAGTCGAGCAACAGAGGAAAGGGCGTATCTTTGTTATATTGCGGAGGAAAAAGCGACAAGTTTTAGAAATGTTTTGAATGTGAGGGGCGAATGTGAGAGAGGAGTAGAGTGTGACCCCTAGGCAGCGTGCTTGGGCTACTGGGTGAATGATTGTAGTTCCAATAGTAATGTGGAAGGAGGTAGTAGGGCCAGGTTTGGGAGGAAGTATGAGGAGCTCTGTTTTAGCCATGTTGAGTTTAAGGCGGCGGAGGGCCATCCAGGATGATATAGCAGAGAGACATTCAGAAACTTTGGTTTGTACAGCAGGTGTAAGGTCAGGTGTTGAAAAGTATATTTGTGTGTCGTCGGCATAGAGGTGATAATTAAACCCAAAAGATGTTATTAGGTCACCTAGAGAGAGTGTGTACAGAGAAAAGAGAAGAGGTCCCAGGACAGAGCCTTGGGGTACCCCCACAGAGAGATCAATAGAGGAGGAGGAGGTGTTAGCAGAAGAGACACTAAAAGTACGATGGGAGAGGTAGGATGAGATTCAGGATAGAGCTTTGTTCCGAATACCTAGAGTATGGAGAATGTGGAGGAGAAGAGGGTGGTCCACTGTGTCAAATGCTGCTGAGAGGTCGAGTAATATGAGCAGAGTGTAATGACCTCTGTCTTTGGCAGCATGGAGGTCGTCAGTTATTTTCGTGAGGGCTGTTTCGGTGGAGTGAGCAGTGTGGAAGCCAGATTGTAGAGGGTCTAGGAGAGAATAGGTGTTGAGAAAATGGAGCAAGCGAGAGAATACAAGACGTTCAAGGAGTTTAGAGGCAAAAGGCAGGAGGGAGACAGGTCGATAGTTAGAAAGACAGGTAGGGTCAAGCTTGCTGTTTTTGAGTAATGGTATGACTGTTGCATGTTTGAAGGAGGATGGAAAGATTCCAGAGCAGAGGGAGGAGTTAAAAATGTGTGTGAGCGTAGGGATTATAGTAGGAGCTAGAGGTTTTAGGAGATGGGAGGGAATGGGGTCAAGAGGGCAAGTGGTAGAGGGAGAAGAGGCGATCAACAGCGACACATCCTCCTCTGAGACAGTGGAAAAAGAGTCAAGGAAGGCAGGAGGAGAGTTAGGAAGAGGTGTAGGATGGGAGGAAGAAACAGAGGGGATGTTCTGCCATATGGATTCCACCTTTTCCTTAAAATAGTCAGCAAAGTCCTGAGCGGAGATGGAGGAAGGAGAGGCAGCTGAGGGTGGTTTGAGTAGAGTATCAAAGACAGAGAACAGTCGGCGTGGGTTAGACTTGTGCATGTTGATTAGTGCAGAAAAGTAGGCTTGTTTAGCTTGCGAGAGGGCAGAGTTGAAACAGGATAGCATAAATTTGTAGTGAAGGAAGTCTGCGAGAGTGTGAGACTTCCTCCAGAGGCGTTCAGAGGAACGAGTGGAGGAACGCAGCATGCGCGTGTGGGAATTTAACCAGGGTCTAGGGTTAGAAGGGCGAGTGCGGCAGAGAGAAAGCGGGGCATGTAGATCAAGAGACGAGGACAAGACAGAGTTGTAGTTCCTGACCAGGTTGTCAGGGTCTGTAGCAGAGCTGAGAGAGGAGAGGAGCTTAAAGTTGACTCAAAGTCAGGTAAGTGAATAGAGCGCAGGTTTCTGCAGAACCGGGGGGTAGATGGAGGTGGAGAAGGGGAGAAGCGAGATAGAGAGAATGAGATGAGGTGATGGTCAGAGAGAGGAAAAGGGGAAATGGAGAAATCAGAGAGAGAGAAGTTTTTAGTGAAAACCAGGTCTAAGTAGTGGCCATCCTTGTGTGTGCTGGCTGCAGTCCACTGTTGAAGGCCAAAAGAAGAGGTTAGAGAAAGAAAGCGGGAAGCCCAAGAGAGAGAGAGGGGTCATCAATGTGGCAATTGAAGTCCCCAAGGAGAAGAACAGGGGAGTCTGAGGAGAGAAAGAAAGAGAGCCAGGATTCAAAGTGAGAGAGAAAGGCAGAAGGGGGATGAGTAGAGGTAGGTGGGCGATAGATGACCGCCACATGGACAGGGAGAGGAGAGAAGATCTGGACAGTGTGAGCCTCAAAGGAGGGAAAAGCAAGAGAGGGGGGAATAGGAAGGGTTCGGTAACGGCAGAGAGAGGAGAGCAGGAGCCCCACGCCTCCACCCCTGCCATCAGGGCGCGGAGTGTGGGAGAAGGAAAGGCCACCATAGGAGAGGGCAGCTTCCAGAGGAGAGTCAGACTGGGTGAGCCAGGTCTCAGTTATAGCAAAGAGAAGCAGAGAGTGAGAGAGAAAGAAGTCATGTACACAGAGGAACTTGTTAGAAAGGGAGCGAGCATTCCAAAGGGCACAGGAGAAAGGGCGAGAGGAGGGAGGGTGGGTGTTAGGGGAAGGGTATGAGGTTGGAGGGGTTAACACCAGAAGGAGCAGAAGTTGCATGTGAGAGGCAAGGACGAGAGCAAGTAGAAATAAGACAGGGACCAGGATTGGGAGAGATATCCACAGAAGCAAGGAGGAGAAGCATGGATAGAAAGAGAATGTGTGAGGAGGATTTGTAGGGGTGTTTTTTAGTGCAGGGTATATACAGTAGCTGTGTGGTGTCAGAGGACGCAGGTAAGAAAGGAGTTCATGTGAACTGAGAAGTGGTGCAGAAAGGAGAGATGGAGATATATGAATAGAGTTTGAGACATACTGAGGCTGGTAGAACGAAGTGCATAATTTGAGAAGAAGTGAAGTCACAGCAAATATAAATGGTAAAGGCAGCATCACAGCAGTAATGATGCAGTCTGGTATAGATGATATCCTCCTTTCCAGCGTAGTTCAAATGCAGGAATCAGGGCCAGTTGGGGGTGTCCAATTCTTCCTCACTTCTTTTGACCTTCATTTTATACTTCAGTTGTTCAGTAATCATGCCACTTATAATGGGCCACTTGGATATGGGCTGCAAGCAGACTAGCTGTTCTGACTTGGTTTATATAGGCCTAAAAAGTCACCTGACAGTGTGGCTCTGTCTGCTTAATTAGCACATCTGAGACACATTCAACAGATGGTTTTCTACACAGGGTGTTCCCTGCCTAGGTGGCAACACTTAATTTGATTAGGGGTAGACAGAAAACAGCATTCAAATATGGTTTTTACCTAGCATTGTCACTTGCATATACTATAATACACACAGCAAAGGCTTCATTGAGAGGATAACACGCACCCACAGCAGTGAGGGCGTGCCCGGAGTGTGGTAATGCATTGCCGGGCCTGGTGAGAAAGGGTTAACGTATACTTGCTGAGTCCGGGGTGCCAGAGGTCGGAGGGTAATGTCCAAGTGCCAGAGTTCAAGGGTTGGAGAGAGCAGCGTAGTGATGTCCGTAAGACAGGTTTCAAGGGTTGAAGATAGCAGCGTAGTGATGTCCGTACGCCAGGGTTCAAGGGCAGGAGAAGGCAGCGTAGTCAAATCCAAAGCAGAGTTCAAGTTCAAACCAAGGGAATCCAAACAGGGGCAGGGATAGGAACCAGAGCTGAAACAAACAAGGGAGCTAGGCATAGACACTGCACACACAGGAGCTACAGGAAAGCTATGCAGAGCAATGACTGAGAGGACAGAGTGGGGTTATAAAGGAAGGAGGACCAATAAGGATGAGGGGTGGAGCAGAGGCTTGAGTGAGTGTTTGCAGGGATAGGTCTAAGAGAGCAGGGGAGGAGACAGTGAAATAATCCAGAGAGAAGGCTTGTAAGCAACGGGGGTGGACCTAGTGTTTAGGGGCGGCTGATAACTGGAGCGGCTGTGCGCGCCTTCTATAAGTCTGTTATGCGTGCGCACCGCACGTGTCACAGGGCGTGAGGGGCGCACCGCCGGGGAGACGCTCGGCGCTGGAGGCGGAAGGGAAGGAGAGGCAGAGGAGCCAGGTAAGGCAAGGGCTGGGGTGATGGAGACACGCCGAGGAATACACGCACCACGGAGGGTAACGAGGGACCGGAAACATGCGCGCACAGTGCGGTAGCCGCGCATGTGATCCGAGCACGCGTCAGGGCGCGTAGACTGCGACGCGGAGGAACGGTTGAGAGAGGAGGATGGGAAAGAGTGAGGACATAGGGAAGAGGGGTAGTTAGATGCCATGGGAACTGGGGTGACGGGGACACGCTGGGAAGCGAGAGTCCCCCGATCCATTACAGTATCCTCCCCTTGAGGATCGGACTCCGGACGATCCTCCCAAGGTTTATGAGGGAACTTCCGACGGAACTGTCTGAGGAGCGTTGGGGCATGAATGTGGTGAGACGGTATCCAGGAGTGTTCCTCCGGCCCATATCCTTTCCAATGAATAAGGAACTGCAGTCTGCTTCTGGACCAGCGAGAATCGAGTATGGACTGGACTTCGTATTCTTGTTGGCCTTGAATGATAACAGGATTGGGTCTTTGAGGGCGGTCTGGAAAATGGGCATTTTGGATCATTGGTTTAAGTAGAGACACATGGAAAACCGAGGGGATCTTCATGGTAGAAGGAAGTGCAAGACGGTATGCGACCGGGTTGATCTTCTCGAGGACCTTGAAAGGACCCAAGAATCTCAGGGCCAGTTTCTGGGAAGGAGTCTTGAGCCTGATATTCTTAGAAGATAGCCAAACTCTGTCTCCGGGTTTGAATACTGGGCCCGCTTGACGTCGCCGATCTGCTTGCGTTTTTTGTCTTTGAACAGAACCTTGCAAGGATCTTTCTCCAAGAGTTTTGGAGACTGGAAATGTGAGAATCAGCTGCGGGAACACCAGAGGGGAGGGAGGAGAGGGGAAGACTGCTGGGATGGAATCCAAAATTAATGAAAAAAGGCGACTCTTGCGTAGACTCTTTTTTTAATGAGTTAATAGCAAACTCAGCCCAGGGTAATAAATCCACCCAATTGTCTTGAGATTCAGACACGAAGCATATGAGATACTGTTCCAGAGTCTGATTCATTCTTTCCGTCTGACCGTTGGTCTGTGGGTGATAACCTGAGGAAAATACCAAGTCTCTGAGAAAAAGCTCGCCAAAACTTAGAAATGAATTGAGTACCTCTGTCTGAAACAATAGAAATAGGTACACTGTGTAATCTAAAATTTCCTTAGAAAAAATGTCGGCCAAAGTAGCTGAATTAGGGAGTCCCTTGAGGGGTATAAAGTGTGCATGCTTGGAAAACCTATCTACTACAACGAGGATAGTATTCATCCCTTTAGAATTGAGGAATTCCACAAAAAAGTCCATGGAGATATGCTTCCAAGGTTGTTCTGGAATAGGGAGAGGCATGAGGAGACCAGAAGTTTTGTGTCGGGCGGACTTGTTTTGGACACAGACCGGACAATCTCTGGTGAAATCGAAAATGTCCTTGTTCATCTTAGGCCACCAAAAGGTCCGTTTGATAAGGTCTACTGTCCTCTTGAAGCCTGGATGACCGGCAGATCTAGAAGAATGTCCCCATAGAAGTATCTTATGGCGAAAATGCGGGGCTGCGTACAAGCGTCCTTCTGGCACCCTAAATCTCATGGGAATATGAACCTGGGCTTTATTAATTTCGTCCAAGATATCAAAGTTATTGGCGGAAATTATACATATGGCATGGAGAATTGTCTCTGAGGATTCGTTAGAGTCATTTTCCGTAGAGAACTGGTGAGAGAAAGCGTCGGCCTTGATATTTTTGGTGCTGGGAATATAAGAAATAGTATAAGAAGAACAGTGCCGAACGAGCTTGACGGGATCCCAAGCGACGAGCCCCCTCAATGAACAATACGTTTTTGTGATCGGTGAGGATGGCTACAGGTTCCTTGGTACCGTCAAGGAGATGCCTCCATTCCTGGAAAGCCAATTTGATGGCCAGAAGCTCACGGTTCCCGACATCGTAATTTCTCTCGGCCGAAGAGAATTTCCGAGAAAAGAATCCACAAGGATAGAGTTTTTCCTGTGGAGTGGATCTCTGAGAAAGCACTGCACCAGCTCCCATATCAGAAGCAGTGTGCGAAACGCATAGCGTTTACTGAGGGAACCTGCACACTGAAGGACTGGCAAATCCATTGCTGACATTAGACCCATTTTGGCTTCCCGCCCTCACCTGTGACGCGAAACCGGAAGTGACGCGACTGCAGTGACTGATGCGGAAGCACACGGCGAGGTGCAAGTGAAGCACTGGGAAGCAGCTCCACACTATACCATCCTTCTATCTGCGATTCTCTCCACCAGCATTTATTACTCAATTTAGTGATACCCATTACAATGTTAGAAAAATTCTGCAAAAACATTGGGGGATATTAAAAGCTGATCCCATTTTGTGTCCCCAACTAAAGTCCAAACCAAGGATAGTGTTCAAACGAGCACCTAACCTTAAACACATTCTGGCTCCAAGTCAAGTCTCCAGAGAGTCCATCGTATCTGGAGATATTAAAACTCGCCTAGGAGTTAAAGGCATGTACAAATGCGGAAAGTGTAAAGCGTGTAACCATATCTGTCAAGGGAAAACAGTTACATGAGGAGTTACTAACAAGGTCTACAATATTACAAGTTTCATTAATTGTCAGACAACGCATGTGGTCTATGCCTTACAGTGTAGCTGTAATTTACAGTACATTGGTAAGACAAAAAGACCGTTTAAAATGCGCATGTTAGAGCACCTGAGAAATGTTAAAAACATACCAAAAATAATAGCAAAGGGTATGCCATTAACTCCGCTTTTGAAACACTTTAAAGAAGTGCATTATAGTGAACCTGGTTGTATTAAATTTAAGGGACTTGAAAGTGTATCACTAGGTAGTAGACAGGGAAATAGAGATAATCATTTATTGAAACGGGAGCAATTTTGGATTTATGAAATGCATACTAGACATTCCTATGGTTTCAATGAACTAATTGAATTGACTCCTTTTTTAAGATAAGGTATTCCGTTTTTAATAAAAGGAATTTATGAACATTTATTTGCATTAACATTTATGTATGTTTTTATATTTATTTGTTTTTATTTAATCATTTGTTCTTTTTTCTTTTATTTATATACAGGTTTCAGCATGATTTGTTTACATAGTATATCATTTATGTTGTTAGAGGTCTTTTTCCTGTATTTTTTCATAGGGGTGAGTGCAATGATTAATTTATACTTGCACACATCCCCCACATGAGTTGTCATACACCCTGTTGCCTAGTAACCTCATTTCAAGGTGTTTTAATCAGTGTAGCAATTAGGCAAAGTAAGGGTGTTTCTCTGAGGGGGCTGGTTTATTCAATCAGTTGCCGCCTATATATACGCGCGGATGACGCTGTACGTGACCTCCTGACGAAGTACTTGGTACGAAACGCGTAGAGGTCACGACAGGTCATCCTGCGCGTGTATGCTGGTAAGCTGAGACGGAGCCTGCAGGAGACAGCAGCGTTTTTTTCCATCTTCGCGGTGCCGAGATCCGGATCATGTGCAGACACCGCGAGTCTGCTGACTGTCTCAGTGTGAGTGTCCGTTTCCCCTTGCCAGTGCCCAACCTTATGGCGGTTTCTATACAAATCTGTTGATAGGTTGTTTTCATGTTTGTTTTTTTCTTTCATGTGTTTTTATATAAATTTTACTGTATTTGTATACTGTGCAGCTTAGGGTTTAGTCACCATCAGGTGTTCTCCTGGGTAGTACTTAGCCGTCCAGCTGCACCGCTGTCCTGAGGTGGGGTTGGATCCCCTCAGAGTTTGTGTGTATTTTTAATAAATTACCTTCCACTAATCCCTGGTGCGCATTTGTGCATTTTTTATTATCTTGTATTTCAGGGTGCCCTCCCCCCTTTTTAAGGGGGGTTCACCTAGATTTGAGAGTTTCTGGGGAGACGCTTTATGTACATGCTGCAAAGGGATTATCCAGACCATCATACAGCACGAGCGCTGAATATCCTGTTTTTTCTACAGTACCTTCAAGATAAAGAACTGTTTCCACATACTGTACAATTTATTGGACTTTGGACTCTGGTTCTCTCTCCCTTGGACATTCAGCTGCATAGATAAGACTGTTTATTCCATACTAAATCTTTATGTATATGTTTATGTGTGGTTTTTTTTATTAAGGAGGCTGTTATACCATAGTAGAATCCTTATTCATTTTTATTGGGGTTTTTTTTTTTTTTTTTCCCTACATTTACTAAAATGACTGAGCTATTAGATTTCACCACTAGTTTTTTATCCAGTTTGGATAATAGAAATAACAGAGGTGCTTTATTGCGACAAATGTTTTGTGAGAATATTAATCTAGAAGATGTCACGGTAGATTTACCGTCAAAGATTTTTGCTCTGACTAAATTATTAGAGCAGGAAACTAAAGCTTTTTGGGAGCTTGTATCATTTGAGGAATACCTGAAACAAAAAAGGGTTCCTAGAGGCCTAAGATTGCTACTCAAACCCACCTATTGCAATGACAATCCAGCCTTGACCAGGGAGGTTCCAGGCGGTTCCCCTCTCCCCCCGCCTTGTACCCACATGCAACGTACAAATAAAGACAGGAAACGGGAGCTGGAGGCAAAAATGGCCGCGGCTATTTATTTATACAGAAAACCTAATGGGGTAAATGCACTCCCTGCCAGAGTGTGCTCCTTTGTCAGGAGGGGGAGGGGACGGTGAGCCGGCCCTCGAACCGCTGACCTCATGTCCCCTACGCGAGCGGGCTCTCGAGGTCATGGATAACTGACCTTGCCCACTCGTACTCCCCCCGGGCTCAAATGGCCCAGCTCCCAGTCTGGCAAGAACAAGCACCTACCCCCCAAGAGCCGCCACCGACGGGCCTATTTAACCCCCCTTAAACTAGGCCCGTACCGCCAACCCTCCAGACCCTCTCGAAGCCCTCCCGGAAACTGAAATAAGTCTATCGCGCCTGGCATGCCTAGCAGCGGGACCCATGCTCCTCTACCAGCCCAGCCTGTCCTTACCATTTACCTGGGGCTGCCAATCGCGCCTGAAGCAGTAGTTACTCAACTTGCCATGGTTTTTAAAGATGCTCTGAGAATCGCTTTTTTCGCTGCACTATCCCTCACCCGGTCCCGGACATACCTACCTCCGGAGCCGCAGGCCGCCTTTGCCCAGCGCTATCTGGGATTTCGCCTTTTTTACTGCTGCAGGCTTCTTACCCGCCCTCAGCGACCCCTGGGGAATAGACCCTGGCAGTGGACTGTGCCACGCCTCCTCCCTTGCTCGCTCTGTGTCGCACACTGCAAGCCTTGACGCCTTTCCCTATCTCCTCGATGCCGCCCTAAACGCGACTCCTTACCATTACCCGATACGCCATATGCCGTACCTTCCACGGCGTGTCCGCATCAACCGCCCGCCGGGGCTGTTCCACCATCTGTGCAGTGCGTGATGCTGCTGGGTGGGTCCGCTACCGTGCCCCTGACCCCGGCCGTGGCTGAAGAATTGAAAGACACCGGGGTCCGTCTGATGGCTGTTGGTACTGGAGTGGGATTCGCGGTGCCAGTGACATCCGGCCGTGGCCATTGTGGCCTCTCGTGAGGAAGAGACCTGGGCCGCGACTTGGTTCGCCCTTCACCCGATGCCGTCTCCACGTAGTCGAACCATGCTGGGTTCTCTGCTCTCCGAAACACATTGGCACCAAACGCGGTTGCGGTTGGCCGTCTTGGTCTCCTTGGCCCTGCCGACTCTGCAGGCGAAATCCTGAGTGACACCGCCCGCGTCAGCAACGGGCGGCCGTGTGACGTGCCGTGACGCCCTGTTCTGCGTCACGGTGGCTGGAAGTCGCCGCCCCTCCTTCGCGGGCCGACCTGCGCGCCGATCCGCCGTGTCCTGCGTCCCAGCTGTCGAAGTCCTCCCCACCATCGCTGAGGCCCGACCTGGCCGCTGTGACGCCCTGCCTCGCGGTACCGTGACCGAGGGCTGCCGCCCTGCGTGCGGTTGCTGAACTTCGCCTGCCGCCTTGCACTGCAGCACCCTCCGCGCTCCTTTCCTGTGGAGCGCGGCCTCTCTGCCTGCCGCCTGTCTAGCACGCAATGCTGCCTGGGGACTGTCGCCTGCCGCATTGTGCTGCAGTGCCCTCTGCTTCTCCTTCCCGCGGGGAGCAGCTATACACGCGCGCATCTACGCGCGCCCATACACTCGCACGCATCCACGTGCGCCAATACCCACGCGCGCCCACACACCTGTGTCCCAGCAGTCGAAGTCCTCCCCACCATCGCTGAGGCCCGACCTGGCCGCTGTGACGCCCTGCCTCGCGGTACCGTGACCAAGGGCTGCCGCCCTGCGTGCGGTTGCTGAACTTCGCCTGCCGCCTTGCACTGCAGCACCCTCCGCGCTCCTTTCCTGGGGAGCGCGGCCTCTCTGCCTGCCGCCTGTCTAGCGCGCAATGCTGCCTGGTGACTGTCGCCTGACGCGTTGTGCTGCAGCGCCCTCTGCTTCCCCTTCCCGTGGGGAGCAGCCTTAGTGCCACGTGCTGGTTTCGCAGAGAACAACGCCTGCAGCCGCCGATCCAACCATGCCTCGTCATGGTTTTCCGCCTCGACTTGAAGGCAGAACTGCTCTCCATCGATGCCATGCTGCTGTGTGGGGGGGGGGGGATCCTCGCTTAACTTCCGGTGCTTAGCTGGGCCCTGAGCTATTCAAGCGCTGCGTGTGCGCTTGCCAAGCTGTTCTAAGCCTATCGCCGCTATGCAGTCCCCACACAGTCACCCATATACACACGCGCGCCTCTGCGTGTGCCCATATACATACGCGCGCGCCCTGCGTGTGCCCATATACACACGCGCGCATTTCCGTGTGCCCATATACACACGCGCGCATTTCCGTGTGCCCATATACACACGCGCGCATTTCCGTGTGCCCATATACACGCGCGCATTTCCGTGTGCCCATATACACGCGCGCATTTCCGTGAGCCCATATACACATGCGCGCGTCTCCGTGTGCCCCTATACACGCGCGCATCTACGCGCGCCCATACTCGCACGCATCCACGTGCGCCAATACCCACGCGCCTCCATGTGCGCCCATACACACGCGCCTTTACGTGCGCCAATACCCACAGTCACCCATATACACACGCGCGCGCCTCTGCGTGTGCCCATATACACACGCGCGCCCTGCGTGTGCCCATATACATACGCGTGCGCCCGTACACACGCGCGCATTTCCGTGTGCCCATAAAAACACGCGCAAATTTCCGTGTGCCCATATACACACGCGCGCATTTCCGTGTGCCCATACACACGAGCGCATTTCCGTGAGCCCATATACACATGCGTCCCTATACCCACGCGCACGTCTCAGTGTGCCCCTGCGCGCGCATCTACGCGCGCCCATACACTCGCACGCATCCACGTGCGCCAATACCCACGCGCCTCCATGTGCGCCCATACACGTGCGCCCATACACACGCGCCTTTACGTGCGCCAATACCCACTCGCGCATCCACGTGCGCCCATACACCCGCGCGCATCCACGTGCGCCCATCCGCACTCGCACCCCTTCCACATGAATTAATTGGGGAATTCCGATAAAAGTAACCAAGCATAACTGCTAAACATTGTGATTCCCATTAACAAGTATTTATCCTCTAATAATTACTACAGTATATTTATATAGATATAATGTCACTAGATAAAGAGCTCTATTGACATCTGTGTGCCCATACACACGCGCGCATTTACGTGTGCCCATACACACGCGCACATCCACGTGTGCCCATACACCCACGCGCATCCACGTGTGCCCATTTTTTTTAATTTTTTTTTTATATAGCTTATAGTATACATGCCTATATACACATACGTATGCACCGATTTACATGCACCCATGCACACATATATACGTACCCTTATACACATATATATATACCTGCACACAATCGTCCCGAGCGCATCAGCGTGTGTCCCCGCGCCGAAACTTTAACTGCGGGGGCAGACCGCGAAGCGCCGACCTTGGCCGCCCACCCCTTCGCGCTTACCCCCGGCCTAGGGCTGCAACCACTAAGAGCGGCTGCACTAGCCTATACATGCGTATATCTCCACCTACGTATACATGCATACCCATATACACATGAACATACACACCCACATACCTGCACATAACACCCATAAATACCTATACGTACATCCACATATATACCCACGCACATATACATATATACCCATACCACACACATATATACATATATACCCATACCACACACATATCCATACCACGTTATTTATTTATTTATTATACCTTTGTCCCGGCCGGCCCCCTCCTCACACATACATTTTAACGACCCCACAGGTGTGGGAGGGGGGCCGCGGGAGCAGCCGCATCTCCAGCCGCAAGGCTGACCGGTCCACCACAAACCCCCCTGCCCCGAGACCACTAAACGAAAAGGGGAGGGGTAGGAGGGTCCTCTGCCCGCGCTACATTGCCCACCGGGAGACTTAAGGCCCGCACCACGTGGGACTGCGCCCCTGCCCCCGAACGGGCCGCGAGCAGCCGACGGGAAACGCCGCGGGGAGCGGGAGGGGAACTGACTGAGGCCGTGCCCGCGCCCTCCGGGCCGTGCCTCAGCCCCCGAGTGCCCACACCACGTGGGACCGCAGGAGGCCGCCAGACCCCCGCACCGACAGTGAGGGTTGGGGGAAGGGGTCTGCACACCGCCTACCGCGCGGCCGCTGCCCGCAAAGCCGGGAAACCTGCCCGCCAGCCGCGCGACACCAACAAGGGAAAAGCAGGAGGCCGCGCCTCTGCCCTCCCAAGCGGGCCGCGAGCGGCCGCCTGGCCCCCTCTTTTGCCGCCCGCATGGACCACACGCGGCGGAGCTCCTCACGTTCGCGCGGGCCGCATGCGCCAACCGGACCCTCCCTCCCCGCACCAACCAGTACCCTTCTGCCCCGAGACCGCCCCTCCCCGCCGGCCATCCGCCGCGGGGATCAGGGGGTAAGATGGAGGGGGCCCCTAACCCCACGACGCTCCGATTCAGGAGCAGGTAGCCCCCAACCCTAGAGGCAGAAGCCGTACTGTACTCACGTGCGGTGAAGGGAGATGTCCAAATCGTCTGGCGGGCAGCAAAAGAGGATGTGCTGCCCGCCAGCCTGGCCTTAAGTAGGCCTTCCGTGGACTCCTCCCCTGTGCTGGGGAGGGAGGTGTGGGGGCGGGCCAGCGAGGGGAAGGCCGGACCCACCCCGGTCATGAAGCCCCCCCGCCTATGGCTAGGGGGTGCCGCTTTCTAGCTATTTGGGAGGAGATCCTTGAGATAAGTTCAATAAACCTCATTAAACTCCTTATGGGAGAAAGGAAAAAAGAACTACAGGAACTCTCTGTTAAAATTGACAAAGTCAAATTGGACATTATCGGTTTACCAACACTAGAAGGGTTGCCCAAATTAGTTGAAGATATGGTGGGAAAATTGAGAAAACATGAGAAAGGCATAATGATAAGGAAAAATAAAAAGTTCCTTAGAGATAAGGTTGACTATTTGGAAAATAGGCAAAAGGACTGGAAAGACAAAAAGTCAGATCAAGTTGTCAAAACAGACAGAAATGTCTGTGAACAGATTCCACAGAAATCTGCAAGTTTAGAACAATCCAAAAAAGAGGTCCAAAAAATTAATAATAAACCTATGTCAGCGGGTGCAATACCCAAAAACCCCAAAAATTTGAAGAAATCTCATTATGTAGAGAATATTCAAAGATCTTACAAAGATCTACATAGACCAGTAAATGAAAATATCAAAAGAGATCACTTTAATAATAGACCCTCTAATCAACATAAATATAGAGAGAGGCGTCAAAGTGACAACTGGTCAATGGTAGGCAAAAATGGTAAATCCAAGGATGTAAAACATAAATATAAACATCAAAGGAAAAACCAATATGCCAGTAGAGGGGACAAAAGTATTGCATTTGAATTACCAGTTTCAAATAAGTTTCATCAATTAAAAGATAGAGCTGACGGTAATGAAAGTGATATAAATGAAGATAATAATGAATGTTTTTTTCAGAAATCGATCAAAAACAAGCCCAACAGACCAAGTTGGGACCTAGACAATCCCCCCTCAAAACCCCTGCAAATAATGAATCGAAAAAGGGGTTACTCAGACGAGGTAAGAGAGGAGGGAGAAAGCCCTCCCACAAAGAGGGGATCCCTGAGCCATTGACACTAACCAGTAATGGGATCTTTAACTTATCTTCATTAATTATAGATAAAGATCTCTTTCAAGTGCTTAAGAAGGGCTTTACGTTTGCCCCTTCTAGAGAATCAAATGAATTTGATCTCTATATTGATCTTCAAAAATATTTAAGAAAAATGACTTTACAGCGTCATTATAGTAGCAATAAGGTTACATCAGATCAAATTTCTCACAATGAGGCAATTGATATTACAGTTGATCAGATGGCTATTATTGAAGATCTAGAAGCACTACTGAAAGAAAGTGACCCTGACTTTGTCAACTTTGGAAGTTACACACATACTGGTTTCAAACCAAATTCTGTATTTTTCCCATATGCCTCAAGAGGACACAATATAGAATTATTTGGAAAACTGGTTGAACAGGATTTCAGAGATATGTGTAAGAAAAAACAATTAGGATTATATTCCAATTTAACTTGGGATGAACAAAAAAGTATTAAACAACTAAAGTCCAATCCTGACATTGTATTAAGGTCAGCTGATAAGGGAGGCGGAATAGTCCTCTTGAATACTGAGGACTATTTTAAGGAAGCTCATCGCCTTTTACAGGACCCCATCTCATATGTCACATTAAAGAGGGACCCCACAAAGGAATTTTTGAGTCTCATTAAAACGCATTTGTATGGAGCTCTGGAACTTGGTATTATTTCTAAGTTGGAATATCAATATTTGTTCACGGAGACTCCCACTGTTCCAATATTTTATTATATCCCCAAGATACACAAATCTCTCACTTCCCCACCCGGACGTCCCATTATTTCCGGGATTAATTCCCTCACTTCTAATTTATCCACCTATATTGATTTTTTTCTACAACCAATGGTCACTTCACTACCATCTCACCTTAAAGATACCACTATGGTTTTACAATTGTTTGATGGTTTTGTTTGGGAAGATAATTATAGATTAGCCACATTATATGTTCAATCACTATACACCAGTATTCCTCACAAAAAAGGGGTAGAAGCAATTAGACACTTTTTATTGACCCCACAAACACTTCCCATTACACAGGTTGAATTCATTTTATCTTCAATTGAGTTCATCCTCAGTCACAATTATTTTTTGTTTGATTCCCTCTATTTTTTGCAAGTCTTGGGGACGGCGATGGGCACAACATTTGCCCCGTCATTCGCCAATTTGTATATGGGACAGTGGGAGTCTCTGGTGATCTTTAGATGTACTCCTCGCAGCTTAAGCTGTGGAGGAGATACATCGATGATATTATTATTGTGTGGGAGGGGACAGAAGATTCCTATCTTGAGTTCGTCACGAATCTGAACAATAATGATTTTAATTTAAAATTTAGTGGTGAAAATAGCTCTGTAAGTATTCATTATCTCGATTTAGAGATTTACATTGAGGCCAAAACTGTACATACTAAAACGCATTTTAAGGCTACAAATGTAAATTCATATTTAGACCCATTTAGTTGTCACGATAAGAGATGGGTCCAAAATATTCCCTTTAATCAATTTCTCAGGTTAAAGAGAAATGATTCTAAGGCTGTGGATTATGAAGAACAATCTTTCTTTTTAAAGAAAAGATTCCTAGACAAAGAATATGATAGCGATTTAGTAAACTCTTCGCTCAAAAAACTAGAAAGGATTCCTAGGAAATCTTTGATGAAATATCATCATAAAAAAAGTGAGAAGAGACAAAATCAAATCCCAGCATTTATTACTCAATTTAGTGACACCCATTACAATGTTAGAAAAATTCTGCAAAAACATTGGGGGATATTAAAAGCTGATCCCATTTTGGGTCCCCAACTAAAGTCCAAACCAGGGATAGTGTTCAAACGAGCACCTAACCTTAAACACATTCTGGCTCCAAGTCAAGACTCCAGAGAGTCCATCGTATCTGGAGATATTAAAACTCGCCTAGGAGTTAAAGGCATGTACAAATGCGGAAAGTGTAAAGCGTGTAACCATATCTGTCAAGGGAAAACAGTTACATGAGGAGTTACTAACAAGGTCTACAATATTACAAGTTTCATTAATTGTCAGACAACGCATGTGGTCTATGCCTTACAGTGTAGCTGTAATTTACAGTACATTGGTAAGACAAAAGACCGTTTAAAATGCGCATGTTAGAGCACCTGAGAAATGTTAAAAACATACCAAAAATAATAGCAAAGGGTATGCCATTAACTCCGCTTTTGAAACACTTTAAAGAAGTGCATTATAGTGAACCTGGTTGTATTAAATTTAAGGGACTTGAAAGTGTATCACTAGGTAATAGACAGGGAAATAGAGATAATCATTTATTGAAACGGGAGCAATTTTGGATTTATGAAATGCATACTAGACATCCCTATGGTTTCAATGAACTAATTGAATTGACTCCTTTTTTAAGATAAGGTATTCCGTTTTTAATAAAATGAATTTATGAACATTTATTTGCATTAACATTTATGTATGTTTTTATATTTATTTGTTTTTATTTAATCATTTGTTCTTTTTTCTTTTATTTATATACAGGTTTCAGCATGATTTGTTTACATAGTATATCATTTATGTTGTTAGAGGTCTTTTTCCTGTATTTTTTTCATAGGGGTGAGTGCAATGATTAATTTATACTTGCACACATCCCCCACATGAGTTGTCATACACCCTGTTGCCTAGTAACCTAATTTCAAGGTGTTTTAATCAGTGTAGCAATTAGGCAAAGTAAGGGTGTTTCTCTGAGGGGGCTGGTTTATTCAATCAGTTGCCGCCTATATATACGCGCGGATGACGCTGTACGTGACCTCCTGACAAAGTACTTGGTACGAAACGCGTAGAGGTCACGACAGGTCATCCTGCGCGCGTATGCTGGTAAGCTGAGACGGAGCCTGCAGGAGACAGCAGCGTTTTTTTCCATCTCCGCGGTGCCGAGATTCGGATCCTGTGCAGACACCGCGAGTCTGCTGACTGTCTCAGTGTGAGTGTCCGTTTCCCCTTGCCAGTGCCCAACCTTATGGCGGTTTCTATACAAATCTGTTGATAGGTTGTTTTCATGTTTGTTTTTTTCTTTCATGTGTTTTTATATAAATTTTACTGTATTTGTATACTGTGCAGCTTAGGGTTTAGTCACCATCAGGTGTTCTCCTGGGTAGTACTTAGCCGTCCAGCTGCACAGCTGTTCTGAGGTGGGGTTGGATCCCCTCAGAGTTTGTGTGTATTTTTAATAAATTACCTTCCACTAATCCCTGGTGCGCATTTGTGCATTTTTTATTTCCTTAAACATTTGTGATAAATACACTATCTATAGTTCAAACAGAATGCACTATTGTGGTTTTCTTTCATTTACATACCTTATCCACCCACTGAGGGATATCCTGATTTCTGAGTTCTAAAGGGCTCCAGTCAGAGAGAGAAGGATCTCTGACATGCAGTAATTAACAGCGACTTTTGTGAGTTCGATTCCTATTGTTGTATACATAACACTAGCAGTGATTTGCCATCTGCACTATATATATATTTTCTTCTTTTTTATATACCACGTTTTTCCCTGCGCTCCTCCTCAACTCCAAGCAAAGAAAATCCCACATCAGAAGCGTCTACTTCTAAAGTAAAAGGGAGAGAAGTATCTGGATGCCGAAGGATGGGTGCAGACACGAAGGCTTTTTTGAGGAACTGGAAGGCTTCGATGGCTTCGGGAGACCAAACAGTCGGATCAGCACCTTTCTTGGTTAAAGCAGTGATAGGTAGGGGGGCATGGCCAGGACGCCGACGGAGATGGTTGAGTGAGAGAGGAGCTCCTCAGACCCCTGCATAGAAACAGTGCAATAGACACATTTCCCCCCCAAAATCCACTCCCCAAATACTCTCCCCTTAACTCACAACCCCTGGAGCAATGATGAGCAGACCGAAGGCCCAACAGACCCAAGGGGTCACGAAATATTTTGCCCCCTCGCCGCGGAGCAAAGAGGCAACCTCAAGGAGCCAAGATGGCACCGGCACGAGCAGCGCACGTGGAGCCAAAAGCACAGTGACAGATCGGGATCGATCAGACGAGCCCTTGCCCCCTGAAACCGGGGTAACACGAGAATATATGCAAGAGCTCATGGCCTCAATGCTGGATAAGCTCCATACATCGCTCCAAGCAGACCTGAAAGCCGCAGTCACGGAGCTCAAGCAAGAAATCACAGGCCTCACAGAGCGGACATCAGCCCTGGAGAACCAAATGGCAGATGCCCAGCAAGCCCAGGAAGTGGCAGACACAGAGATTTACCGACTGGGGGCAGAAATGTACAGTCTCCGTGACACCCTAGAAGACCACGAGAACCGCGACCGGCGGCAAAATATTAGAATACGTGGCATTCCGGAATCAGTCCCCCCAGGCCAAATAAAACTTACCTGCTCGACTTCTTTGTCTCAATTTGTGGAGACCTGGACCACAAAGATTTAGAGATGGACAGAGCGCACCGTGCGCTGGGACCTCGGTCTGATGATCCTAACAGGACGCGGGATGTAATTGTCCGCTTACACAGATACTCCATAAAGGAGAAAATAATGGAGGCCTGCCGAGCCAAAGAACCCATTAAATTTAAGGATGACCCCTTGCAAATCTTTAATGACCTGTCAAAAGTCACAGTCAATCGCTGCAAGGAATTGAGGCCCTTAACCCTCCTTCTACGTGACAATGAAGTCAAGTGGGGGTTCCCATTAAAACTCCTGGTCCAGAGAAATGGCAAGTTCCTGACCATAAGACACCCTGAGGACATGGAGCAATTTGCCCGGGCGCTGGGCCTCAACCCGTCCTCCAGCTGGAAATCTGACCCCGCCAGGTCACAAGGAACTGACACAGAGCCACCGATCAGGGCCTCTGAATGACTGGCGGGCCAGAGACAGCAAAGGAAGTAAATAAATAAATAAAAATGCTGTCCCACACGTTTCTGGAGCTGCACCCCACACCCAGTTGAAGTTGGAACCGTCAAGTTAAAAAACAGCCCCATTGTTTACAGGGACGGCGCAGGAGAAGCAAAAGAAACAAACCTGACACCAGTCGCCATCAGTACATCGCCGAGAGGAAGGGAGCTGTCACTGCGCCAACCAGTCCCAGCCGCCTAGAGAACCCCTGCGAGGAAACCGGAGGATCGCTGCTTTTTGAATGGGGGGGGAGAGGGGCGGGAGGATTTGACCCCGTGAACGGGGGCCCAGTAAAAGGAAGAAAGGCTGAGCGCTCGGTTTTCGCCTCCCCCCTCTCCCTCCCCCCTTGTTGCTGCTGACCAGCCTTTTCCCCTTACGTCAAGTGCCCTGCTGTAATAGGGGTGAGATAAAGGGGACCCACGTACCTAAAGAGCGCCTCAACGGTTCCCGGCTCCTGGAGGTCTCCCCGGCCTCACCCCCGGATGCCGAACTCGACCCCACAGCAACCGTGAGTACTCAGGGCCCATCCAGATGGTCCGTCCAGAAACGCATAGGCGGACCTTCACAGTTAAGGGGTTTAATTCAATACGGGTACAGCACTTGTCCCATCGCACTGAACTATAGTGGAAGTGGTTGAAATGAACGCTACGGGACTTCACCTACGATGTAAATAGTTGATTCATGTACGCCATTATATGTTATGCAGCACTCTTCCCCCCTCTCTCCCTCCTGAGTCCCCGTACCCCCACTCCCTCCCAGATCCCCCCCCTCCCTCCCAGGCCCCCCTCCCTCCCTCCCAGGCCCCCCTTACCCCTGCCTCTCAGGTCCCCCCCTCCCTTTCAGGTCCCCCCCCCCTCCCTCCCAAGTCCCCCCCCCTCCCTCCCAGGTCCCCCTCCCTCCCCTCCCCACCCAAGGAGAGGTCTCAAATACAACACCCTTATGCTCCAACCCGTGGGGTTGATATCGATTACGATGTCAAAGGAAAAGTTATAATAAGCAAATGAACCTGAACTGGAATGTGTTGAAACGCTTACCGTCATGCTTAAACTCAAATGAGCAGCTTCACTTAAAGGCACGAGTGAATGAATAAATAGATCATTACACAACTGAATGTAAATAAACATAATAAGAGAATGTGTACAGATATGGCAGGAGAGAACATACCTCCCATCACCTCCTCTCTCCCCCCCTCCCCTCTCCCTCTCCCCCCCACCCTCCCTCCCCTCCCTCTGCTCCCCCACCCCTCTCTCCCCCTCCTCTCCCTTCCCTCTGCCCCCCACCCCCTCCTCCCCCCTCCACCTCCCCTCCCATCCCTCTGCCCCCTCAACCCTTCCTCCTCTCCTCCCCTTTGCCCCCCCACCCCACTCCCCTCCTCTCCTCCCCTCCCCCCCTCTACCCCTCCCTCCCCCCCACCTACCCCCCCCTCTCCCCCCCTACCCTAGAGGTGCTCCCCAGACAGCCATCATAGCATGCCACAATGTTTAGATGCAGAAACTGAGGCGGATATCAAGGGAGACGCAGGCCACAGGACGATGCACAGGCACTGTCGCCCTAGCTAAGCCAGCAGTCAGACCAAAGGCTCACGGGCTAAGATGCCAGAAGGTTGAATTGTTTGAAATGCTGTTACACTGCACAGAATGTTATTAGAAGCAGTGCTATACTGCATATCATTATGTCTTAACTTGTGTTTAAGGTTGTTTGATATATGTTATATTACCATGCCAAATGTTGAACTAGTAATAACAGGTAGAACAAAGACACAAAGATCCATCCCTCTTCGGTCCCCTATCTCCCCTCACTCCTCTACCCCCCCCCCCACCCCTCCCCCTACTCCTCTTCCCCCTCTGCCCCCCCTCCCCACTCCCTCCCCCCCACCTACTCCCCCCCTCTCCCCCCCTACCCTAGAGGGGCTCCCCAGACAGCCATCATAGCATGCCACAATGTTTAGATGCAGAAACTGAGGCGGACATCAAGGGAGATGCAGGTCACAGGACAATGCACAGGTACTGTCGCCCCAGCTAAGCCTGCAGTCAGACCAAAAGCTCATGGGCTAAGATGCCAGAAGGTTGAATTGTTTGAAATGCTGTTACACTGCACAGAATGTTATTAGAAGCAGTGCTATACTGCATATCATTATGTCTTAAATTGTGTTTAAGGTTGTTTGATATATGTTATATTACCATGCCAAACGTTGAACTAGCAATAACAGGTAGAACAAAGACACAAAGATCCATCCCTCTTCGGTCCCCTATTTCCCCTCACTCCTCCACCCCCTACCCTTCCCCCCCACCCCCCTCCCTTCCACCATACCTCCACCCATCCCACCCCTCTCTCCCCTCCCCCCAACCCCCCTCTCTCCCCCACCACCCCCCACTCCCCCACCACCCCCTCTCCCTTTCCCTTCTTTTTCAAAGTGAGTACGTCACGATATTCCCACATTACCTAGGGAAGGGGGAGGAAATGTGTCACTTGAGGCACCAAGGGGTCTGGCCCCCTCTGCTGCCCACTGGTCGTCGACGCCGGTAGCAACCCTGAAGGGCACTCCAGACCAAATGCCGGTCGCCCACGGACCAGGCAATTTTTTGTTAGGCCCTACAGTGGACCTATTCACCTCTTTCTTCTGTCTGCTGACTCTGTCCCAGCAGATCTTTATCCCACTCTTCCCCCCCTCTCCACCCCTCCCACCTCCTCAGTACACCTGGCTCGATTAATACAAAAACCACACCCGTCCTAAATGTTTGCTGGGGCGCGCTGCGTACCCAAATTATAGAATCAAGACCGCCCCCCCAGTGGGAAAGGAGGGGTCCTAAGGTCCCCCACCACGGGAAAAACCCATGGCTACTACGGCCCCAATTAAAATAATATCATTAAATATCAAAGGCCTGCACAAGAACAAAAAGAGACGACTGGCCTTACAAGAAATGAAAAAATCAGGGGGAGACATCATATTCCTACAGGAGACCCACTTCACATCACAAGACCCCCCAAATTTATTCAAAAAAGCGTTTCCAATGTGCTTTTTCGCATCATTTAGTAGTAAAAAACGGGGAGTGGCCATATTGATCCGACAAGGCACCCCATTTAATCACATCAAAACAACAGTGGACCCAGAGGGTAGATTTCTAGTGGTATACGGCTCTCTCGCAGGATCGGCAATTGCCCTGATTAATGTTTATGCCCTGAAGGAGAATCAAGTGGAATTTCTAAAAAGGGTTCTCGAGGGCATCGACCCGAGTTACCTGTCATCGGTACTATTAGGCGGGGATTAAACATGGTCCTAAACCCCTCAGAGGACAGATCAACTGTAACGGGTCATCCCCGTATAGCCCTCTCCCAACACAAAGGGAAAAGGTTTAGGGGAATACTGAATTAATTCTCAGTGGTAGGTATATGGAGATCCCAGCATCAGGGCCAGAGGGACTATACTTTTTACTCAACGCCTCACCAGACCTATTCTCGTATAGACTACTTCCTGGTAACCAAAAATGTACTGGAGGCTGCCACCGATTCGAACATTGGCCCAATAACCTGGTCAGACCATGCCCCGGTACTATTGACCATATCAGTACCATTTGAAAAAACTATATCCTACTCCTGGAGACTAAATGACTCTTTACTGAACCATCCTGAGATAGAGAAATAGATCAGAACCTCACTTAAGGACTATTTCTTCTTTAACTCTGGCTCAGTCTCCTCTCCAGCAATCCTGTGGGAGGCCCATAAGGCTGCAATCAGAGGTAAATTCATCTCAATTGCATCCCATAGGAAAAAAGTCAAACAAAAAGCGATTAAGGAGCTCACAGACAATATTATTACGCTGGAGCAAGCTCATAAAGCCAATCCCTCAAAGAGAGTATATAAAAATGTAATGGCTGCCAGAACAAAACTTAAACAAGCCCAGCTGGAAGATGTAGAAAAAGCCCTAAAGTGGACAAACCAGCAATACTATGACAAGGGCAACAAGGCCGACAGACTTTTGGCTAGCAGATTGAGAGGAATACAGAAGAGGTCCCAAATAACGGCGATCAAAAATAGGCCCAGTGAGATACAATACAGCAATAGCAAGATAGCAGCAGAATTCACCAAGTATTATACTGATTTATATAACCTAAGGTCCAAACATGGCCGCCCTGAACCAATAGTATCAGACTCAATAAAACAATACCTAGATAGCTGTCACCTTCCTACGCTAACAGAAGAGGAAAATACAGTCCTCAACGCAGAGATATCAAAAGAGGAACTAGAAGAGGCAGGCCAAGCTGCTCAAACTTTCCAAGTCCCTTGCATCTATTAAAAATGTTCAATCATTTTATGGAGGGAAATCCAATCCCCACCTCAATGTCTCTCGCAAATCTAGCCATCATACACAAAGAAGGCAGAGACCCGATGCAATGTGGAAGCTATCGTCCAATCTCCCTTCTCAATAATGACCTCAAATTATACAGTAAAATACTGGCGAATAGGCTAAACCCAATCTTTCCGAGACTTATACATATAGACCAAGTAGGATTTGTCGCGGGCAGGCAAGCCTCGGACAACACTCGGAAGATAATCAATATTATAGACCATGTCAACCTCACAGGAACCAAAGCAATACTCCTGAGCCATTGACGCAGAGAAGGCGTTCGATAGAATCGACTGGATCTTCCTAGATCACACTATGCGTAAATTCGGCTTTAAAGACGCATACCTAGAAGGGGTCCGTAGACTCTACCAAGATCCGTCAGCAATGGTAAAACTACCAGGGGGCAATCTCCAAAGATTTAATATTAAAAATGGCACAAGACAGGGATGCCCCCTATCCCCTCTCCTCTTTGCACTCACCATAGAGCCCCTGGCGTCCACAATTCGAAACAATCAGGACATCCAAGGAATAGAAATAGGACAAACACAATACAAGATATCTCTATTCGTGGATGATATCATCTTAACACTCTCCCAACCCCAAATTTCCCTTCCCAATCTCCAAAAAGAACTCAAAGACTTCGGGAAAATATCAGGCTATAAAATTAATAGCGATAAATCCGAAGCATTAAATCTAAACCTGCCAGAGCCAGAGGTGAAACTCCTCAAACTAAATTTTAACTACCGGTGGAGTTCCTCTTGTATCAAATATTTGGGAGTAAAGATACAGAGGAACTACCACTCCCTGTACCAACATAATTACCCGCCATTATTCTGGAAAATCAAACAGGATCTTGATAAATGGGGAGGATACCAAATATCATGGATCGGGAGAATGATCTCGGTCAAAATGAATATACTCCCCAGATTGTTATACTTTTTCCAGACTCTCCCGATTCACATCCCTGGCTCTGAACTGAAAAATATACAAAAACAGATCTTTCATTTTATTTGGCAGGGTCAAAAACCCAGAATCTCCAGGGCAGTTCTGCTTGCCTCAAGGGGTAGAGAAGGTCTGGGAGTCACAGACATTATGAGATACTACCAAGCCACCCAGCTGAGACAGGTAGTAGTCTGGAACGCAAACCCGAGCCAATATTGCTGGCTAGATATAGAATCGCAATACGCCGGCACGCCTTCACTGCCAGCATGCCTTTGGTCCCTGAGCAGGGAAGATATGCAGACTAGCAAATTCAAATTAGGCCCAATGAAACACACATGGGAGATATGGACGAAATGCAAACTTAAATTTAAGCTCACGACCCCTAAATCCCAACTCATCCCAATTATTCGAAATCCCAAATTTCCGCCAGGTTGTGAGCCTAGACAATTTGACCAATTTACAGTTAAAAATATCAGAGCAGTTGCCGACCTCCTGAGCTTTGGGCAGTTCCTGAGTTACCAAAGATTGCAAAACAAATATGAAATGGCAGGACTGAACGTCTTCAAATACCTGCAAATTAGACACTTCATCCAAACACTATCCCCAACGTTGGAATTTCCCCCTCTCACTAATTTCGAGCGGCTGTGCAGGGAAACAGCCCACCAAAAAGGTCTCATAACACAAATTTACGCGGAGCTAGAAAGGGCAACAGTTGCCCCCACTCATGGCTACATGCTACATTGGGCAGCAGAATTGAACATAGTTATAGACCGAGAGGATTGGGAAAGTATTTGGGAAGCAGCCTCAGGAACTTCCATCTGTACCACAATCAAGGAAAATATTTATAAAATACTGTTCCGCTGGTATCTTACCCCAATTAGAATAAATCAAATCTACCCCCTGGCCTCCGACCTATGCTGGAGAGGCTGCGGACAAAAGGGAGACATGGCTCACATTTGGTGGACATGTCCGGAAATTCAGAAATACTGGGAAACCATACAGTCTATAATCACAGAGGTCATAGGCCTCACTATACCCATAAATCCGCTGACCTACTTGCTGGCCAGGCCAATAGAGAATATTGACCGCCCAACTAAGAAATTAATCTCCTTCATTCTCACGGCGGCTAGATGTGCGGTAGCCGCCTCATGGAAGAAGGTGTCTC
This sequence comes from Ascaphus truei, assembly GCF_040206685.1. NCBI lineage: Eukaryota > Metazoa > Chordata > Amphibia > Anura > Ascaphidae > Ascaphus > Ascaphus truei. The sequence goes on along the minus strand of NC_134497.1, from coordinate 31,447,522 downwards.
CCCCCCCCCAAGCAAACAGTCATGAAAAGAATACAGGAGGTAATGCTCATGGAGCAACTTTCAGCCTTCTTGAAAAGAACTACGGCCTCTTTCTACAATGTATGGGAACCGTGGCTGATACGTCCAGCTAATGAACCCTGCCCCAACTCCCCCCCCACAACTAAGGATGATCAGGTCAAAAGAAAACGCCATACGGGACACTGAGGAGGATGGGACACCCCCCACCCCCGCCCCAACTCCCCCCCCCCCTCCCAACTCCCCCCCACTCCTACCTTCTCTATTTCTGTTTCCTTCACACACACCCCCCCCCCCACTCCCTCACGTGCCCCTACGGCCCGAGAAGAGTGGCCGGGGGCATGTTGAGACTGTGTAAAAGGAAAATCCTGTATTAGGCTAAGATATAACTGTCACAATGTACAGTATGCTGTATCAATGCCTAATAAAAAAATTTGAAACAAAAGCAGTGATAGGTAGAGCAATGGTAGAGAAGTTACGGATGAATTTCCGATAGTAATTGGCAAAGCCAAGGAAGCATTGCACGGCCTTGAGTGAATTCGGCAAAAGCCAATCAAGTACAGACTTCAATTTCTCGGGATCCCTGGTAAAGCCTTTGTCAGAGATAATATAGCCTAGGAAGGCTGTGGAAGCCTGATGGAAGAGACATTTCTCCATTTTTCATAGAGGTGATTAGCACAAAGCCGAGAGAGAACCAGTTTGGTATGGCGAATGTGCTCCTCCACGTTTTTAGAGAAAATGAGGATGTCATCCAAATATACGATGACAAACGTTCCCAAAATGTCCCGGAAGATATCATTCATGAACTTTTGGAAAACTGCAGGGGCATTGCACAGGCCGAACGGCATCACTAAATATTCATAATGTCCCGAACGCGTGTTAAACGGGGTTTTCCATTCGTCCCCGTCTCTTATTCGAATAAGATTGTAGGTGTAGACGGACGTTCACAGAGGTACACAATTGGGAGGCTTTATAAGATGAAATTATAATAGGCTTTATTGTGCCTTTTTCTTCTCATCAGGAAATTATCCAAACACAGGGGGGGGGGGGGGGGACAATGCTTCTATCCACTTGGGAGTATTTCTAGTGAAATCCCATGCACTTAATTCACATCTCCCTAGTCAAGCATTTCTCTCAGCCCCAAAACATATAGCATGAAAATAAGCAGATATAAGCAGTCTCTTAATAATGAAAGTCTTATCTGTTTATCAGCTGTAGAGTAAGCTTCTCTGCTCTCCTGGAACCGCACCCGTGCATGCACAGAAAATCAGCATCCAGGTTTAGAAGTCTTATTTGGGGTCTTGCAATCAGCTATGCTGGGCAGAGCTCAAGACCGGTCAGCTCCAGAGATGGGTGTTCTTTTTGTCAGTCTCTCCTGTGAGACTCAAAAACACTGCTCTGTCTCTCCCAAGTTCAGCTCTCAGTCAGAGCTAAGGAGTCCTCCTTCCTGTCTCACAAGAGATGCTTTTGTAAGCAATCTAAATCAGGCAGGTGGTGTTTAGTAATTAACTCCCCACAGTTAACCACCACACTGCTAGATTAAAGGCACATTACTGAACAGGGATAAGTCCCCTGTTACATACCTCCCCTGTTTGTGGGAAGCTCGGGCTTACCACGGCCAAAGCCCATCCTTCCACTCTCATTCGAGATCTTTCTGTGACTCGAATGGGAGTGGATGGAGGAAGAGAACCCTCTGTCCCGCTGGGATTGGAGCCCTTTCTCCAGTTTATTTTTGTCTCCTCCCGAAGGTTCTTGAGATCAGCACTCCTCTGTCGCTCAAGGAGGACTTTTTCCACGTAAAGTCTTTTTATCGCGTGCGTGGTCATGAGATTTCTGTTGCGTCGGGCACTCCTCTTTTTGTAGACAAAGTGTATGGCAACAGTTGTAGGGCAATTAGGACTAGCCCTTAGAGTTTTCTGCTCTTGAAGCGGTCTTTCTGCAGTTTCTCCACACCACAGAGTCGCCAGTTCAGCTTCTTTGGGACTGAGTTGAACCTCCACATCCTTTTCCAGAGAACGTCCTATTTTTTCAGCTTCCTCAGCTAAGATTCTTCTGGCTTTGATTCTGTTTGTTGCCTGTTGGGCAGCTGTAGGTTGGGCTAGTGCTTCCTTAGGTGGCTCAAACTTCGTAATTTTGTTTTGAAGTTGCATGTAGTCCCCAACTCTCACTGCACCCTTTTCCTCACGGGCATTAGTTACTGTGGGATACTGGTGCTTTGGCAGAGCCAATACTTTTTTCCGTATTGGAGGAATCTGTAAGTTACTGGTCTGCAGAGTCTGTATCAGAGTCTCCTTCATATTCGGGAGCTCTGTAATTTTTGTCGTCAAGGTTGCCGCTGCGTCTGTTTTCTCCTTGGTGTACTGACTCAAGGGAATGGAACAGTCTCTGTCTCTCCAGCTCTTGCTCCGGTTTCTGAGCCTTCTCACGCTCCCTCTCATACAGAGTCACCTGGTATCGAAGCTCCGCTTCCAATGATGCTCTGAAGACATGCAGCGTGGCCTTTAGCTCCTCATACTGCTCTGTGGGGACGTACTGGGTATTCAGACGTTCCTGCAGCGCTTGTACCTCTTTAGCAGCCTGCAGTTTTTCTTCCTGTAGTGTTTGCTGCTTCTCCTCAGCATACTGGAGGTGCATACGCAGACCTTGCAGTTGGTTCTGCAGTCGGTGCTCTGCTTCAAACTTTTCCTTGACTTCTTCTGTCAACTGAAAATTTTCTTCTGTCAGTTTTACGTTTTCTCTTTTTAATCTTGAATTTTCTCCTCTTTCAGTCTCTGTATTCTTCAGGGCTTCTTTGTAGTCCTCCTTCCATTTACGCACATCTGCTTTGAGAATGACCATCTCCTGGCGTGAGACTTCCTTCTCTAGGTTGAGGGTCTGAAGCTCCTTCTGAGAGACTTTGAGATCTGTATCAAGATTACCAATAGTTTCTTTAGCAATGTCCAGCTCCTCAGTGAGACTGTGTAGTTCCTTTCTGGAAACTTCCAGGTCTGTGCGGCAGCTGTTAGTCTCATGATGTGAGGCATCCAGTGCTCTGCGGAGTGTCTGAACCTCTTTCTGAGATACATCCACTTCTATCCGGACACTGTTGACCTCCTGTTGTGAGGCATTCAGCTCTATACGAAGAGTGTGAACCTCTTGCTGGAAGACTGTCATCTGCTTCAGTGCCTCCTCATACTTCCGCTTTAGCGTAGCCACCATTTTATCAGATTGGCTCTGCTTTTCATCCATGGCAGAAATAGTAGCATTTGCAGTATCTAGCTCAGTCTTGAGATCGTCCAATTCTGTTCCAGATTCAGAGTACATTGTGAGCACCGCCATCTGTAACTCAGCATTATCTGCTCTCTCAAGTTTCAATTGTTCTTGAAGTAGATCACAGTCACGCCTGGCAATTTTCAGGGCGTCTTCAGGGCTGGTCAAGGGATCGTCCCTCACTGGTTCCTGCTCCGCTTCCCTGGGGTGACTGGTTGAGGGTTCCTCACTGTTGGCACCGGACAGACACTTCTTTGGGGTACACGACTTCTGCCTTGGGCCCTCTGGATATTCGGTTAACCGTGGGACGAATTCTCCATTTTCTCTAGGCTGCAGGGCAACTCGGTCCCCCTTTTTCTCCGGACGTGTCTGTTACTTCCACGGTAAGTGAAGAACCGCTTTTCTTTTTCTTCCTTTTTGATTTGGATAACACCGTCCCTTCAGGGATACTGGGGTCTCCATCTTCATTTGAAGTTTTAGCAGCGTCACTGGATCCACCCGGCTTTTCTTGCACCTGTAATAGCTGACAGAAATATTTGGTGATCCACTGCTCCAGCTCTGTCTCCTGCTGATCATATTCGTCATCAAAGGGAACGGTCTTTTCTGTTCGTGCCGAGTTCAGGCACCCCCACCATTCTTGGGGTGTTTTGTGGGTGTGACTCGGTTCGGGTTCCCCGTAAGAGATGTCTTCCTCTTTATTGGACTGGAAGGGCCACTCTTCCGTGGGGTAGGGTTCATTACAGGAACGCTGCATCTTGTCCTCCATTTTTAGGCTTTCAGGTGTCATTTTCTTCCTGACCTCAGGAGGCGCTATTGCAGCTGTTGCCACTGTATTTGCTAGAACCCCCAATTGTGTAGTTCTACAGGTGGGCATATCCTGCGTGTAGAGGTCGCAGCTCTCCCAGGCATCTCCGTAGAATATCTGTTTCTTGGATAAGTTTTACAATATCAGCAGTACTGTGCATGCATTTTCTATTATCAGGTATACAAGATGTGCAGTTGCTTAGGTAAAAAAAAGTCTATTTGCTTTACACCATTTTCTTGCTAGGTGCAATCCCTTCGCTTCAGCAACAGAATTTGGTTTTCTGCCTGAGTTCAGTAATTTTCAGTCTCATCTTTGGGTATTATGGCATTCACACTTCACACTTTGGGTGTCTGTTTTCTCCCAAGATATACAGTATATAGGCAGATTTTTACTTGCAAAAAAACATTCTTTGCAGTGGACTATTTCTTTCATTCCTGGCAGGGTGACTCAACACTCAGCAATTGGCTTTGAAATACCTTTTTCCTTTATAGGGCAATTTTACACTCAGCATTTGTTTGCTAAAAATTCCCCTGCTTCAGCACAGTCTTTGTATCAATTTTCACACTTTTCTGCATATACTCCATTCACAGCTGGTAGCCCTATGCGGTGTGGCAACCTTTATTTGCAAAATCAGTACCACTCATGGGTCACCATATGTATTCACTGCTTCAGTGAAACTTTTGAAAACAACAAACACCTATCCCTTTTTTTCTTTGATAAAGTCCCAACGGGACGAAACGCGTCAGCGGATTGTCTACGTGTTATTTTTAACTTGGCTATGATGCCGTAATAAAGCTTTTTTCTATACTGCACTCTGCCTTCAGCCAGACCGTGTTTTTGCTGTGCTCGCAATCCCCACTTGTTTACTATCCCTTTTTAAGGGCTGACTCACTTCTTGAACCCTGACTATGGCTAGAAGGCAAAATCCCTACTTCAATGACCGTATTACACTTTGTGATAGGTAATTAAAGGTTTACCTGCTTCAGCAGTCTCTTGGGATTGGGGAAAAGAGTCCATCTGTGGTTTTTGGAAGTTTCAGTGCAGTGTAAGTTTCAGTGGTGTGTACACCTTTAACTCTGATCTCTGCTGCATGAGAGGTTTTTTTTTTTCAAGTTGTTTAATCTGTTTGTAGGCAAAAAGCATAACAAAAAATTTCACATAAAAACTCCGGTCCTTTTTAACTACAAAGACACCTCTTGTCCCACCTCGGACACCATATGTAGACGGACGTTCACAGAGGTACACAATTGGGAGGCTGTCACGGTAGCTTATGACAAGGTATAATGAACACCAAATATCTGGGTTGAACTGAACGAGGCTTAGATATAATAAAATATAGTTTATTCCTTAAATAAGGTGAACACAGCAATATAGTACAATTAACAGACAAGAGGGTAACACTTACTCAGGGTTGGGGGATGGAGAAGTATCCAATAGCAATTCTCCAACAGTCCAGTGACATTCAAGATGGTCTCAGAAGCATAACTCCAGCACACCTCCAGCAATCCAGTGACTTTCAAGATGGTATCAGAATCTCAACTGAAAACTGTAGGGTTGACAGTTTATATACCTGTGCAACCCTATTCTTAACATTGAACACAGCCTATTGGTGAACAATTATCTAACGTGGAGACTAACAGACTAACCATGCCCTCAGGGAACAATTAGACTGCCAGAGTTTGTTGATTGACTAATACTTAATCCCTAGACAATGGGTAACAATCAAGGCAGTTACTTTCTGATCACCGTGCTTAGGCCACCCAGCCATCTGCCCTTCAGGACCTATTAGCCTAGCAAATGGCGTCTGCATTTTCAGAACAGAAAAATAAAATATATATACACTTTAATATCTACACATATTAATAAGTGCTATTCTGGTGGACTCAGTGGGTCAACCTTTGCCAGTTTTTAATGCCTACAGTGACTCCACATAGTGGCCAGATATGAACTCTCTGCGACCTCCGGAACTGGGGATACAGAAATGCACTTTAAAACATTAAAATACATGTTTATAATGGGAACATGGGAACAGGGGAACATACATTTTCAAGGTATAACAAGGTGCAAACCTCATCCCTGAACCGCAGTCCAGTTAACCCCTTGTCTCTCTGGTGAGGTCAGGGGATGGTCATCTGGGGTGCAACCCCTTTAATACTGGGCCACCCCCTTTCTCCCTCTACAGAGGCTTTATAAGGTGAAATTATAATAGACTTTATTGTGTGTAAATGTGCATATAAGGGGGGACTCCATTTTGATTGCTGGATAACCATTTTTCTATAACTATTCTGTACTAACGTTTAAGTCTCAGGAACTAATCACATGCCATATGTAATTGTGCTGTGCAGGCAAGTCTGAGAATGTGTCTTGACCTGTCACCTAATTATCTTTAGCTGAACTGTGTTTGTTCAGACTTATTCAGACTTATTTTTGCCCTGTAGAAAACAGGAACTTGTCTTCAGCCGTACCGGGCATAAGTTACACAACAATGCATTTCACAATATACTGCCATTTCCTTAACGGCCTCCTAACTCGGTATTGAGCCCCTTTCTCAGACCATAAATTGTCTAACTGTCATTTTGCTGAGATAGACAGACTGTGAAGTAAAAGGGGAAGTATGTTCTCATATCTGTGTTTTTTCTATGCTCAAGTTTGCTATATAAACTGGCTGTAGACCTTCAATAAATGAGAGAACAGTTTTTGACAAAGCTTCCCTGGTCGTCTGACTCAATTACTGTCTTCTCCCGAGCTCGTCTGCCATTTTGTTTTCCCAGGTCATCAGCGCTATAAGAGTGTGGTAAATCCTCCGGAGGTTGGAGTCGTCCAGAGTTGGCAGACGGTGTATTTTCACGCTAAGACGTTGGAGAATACAAAGGGCACAATTTTCATGGTGTCGGAAGTTGGGAAAGAAGCCACATTCGGGGTAAGTGTACAAGATATATATTTTATCTGTATATTATCCGTCTGTGTCTTCTTGCCCAAAGAGCCCATAAGGTTTTAAGGTTTAGAAGTTTTTAGAGTTACCGCTGCACCGGATGATCCAAGGTTAAGGAAAAACCATAGAAACACTTGAGTAAAGGCTCGAAGTGAAGTCAGGATTATATGAATCCTTGACGGAAATATATACACAGGGTTATAGTCCCTGTTGAGAGATAGGAACAAGCGATATAGTTGGGTATCTGCTTGAAAAACTCTTATAGTGTCTGTGGGAAAAGTGTATTTTTTTTTAAGGGGGGAGGAGGATTGTGAGGGATTTTTAAGGGATTTTTTTTTCTTTTTTCTGTGCATGGGCATGTCGTTATATATATAAGATAAGATATATAAGACATATAAAGTACTAAGATATATAAGTGCTAAGTATATAAGTGCTAAGTATATAAGTGCTAAGTGTATAAGTGCTAAGTATATAAGTGCACGATATTACGCTGTGTTGCCCATACCTTTTTACAGTGCAAACCGAGCTTGATTTTTGTTTTGTAAATCAAGTACGATTTGCATTGCCTGAATGATGGGAATTTCCAACTCCAAACGTGGCCCTAAGGGAAACAATGATTGTAATAATAGCAATGTATCTGTTGACATAGCTTGCACAACTCCCAGCAGGAAGCCGACTGTTACACTTATCATTAACAGAGAATATAACCCTGACATTTAATTCGCACCGCTCAGAAGCGCGAATATGATTCATTGTTAGCTGACACTTTAGCTGATTCAATTAAACTCGCTGATGAAATCAGAAGGTATAATACTCCGAGACAGGATTCCCCCATATCACATAGAACACGACAGGCATTACAAACGACACAACAAGCTGACAAACAGGATTGTGCTGAAGCAGGGGTTGAGTTAGCATTACCGTTTATGACTTTAGGAAATGATATCTTGATTCACTCTGTAGACACCACATTAATGGAATCATGGTCTAAAGGCTGCCCGGATCCTTTTAAAAATCCAAGTGGTGCAATTAAATACCTTAAAAAGAAAAGTCAAGGTTATCAATTTACAGGAGGTGACATTAGATTTTGCCTAGATTGTTTGACAGGGCACATTGACATTGATTGGTCTAAGGCTGACAGATACTTGAGTAAGAAGTTTGATGCACCCGGTAAGAGGGGCAGCTTCAGCATATTGAGTTCTGCTGACCGTGCACCAGCAGAAGGTGAGTTTGTTTGGGATAATCCAGGTGTTATTGCCAAAATGTGGGAACTATTGGAGACATACTTTTTTGAACAAGGCAGATCCAGGAAAAATGTAGGTCTGATTATGACTCTTAAGCAGAAAGATGATGAGTCGGTTACTGATTTTTGCCGTAGATTTAAGAACGAATGGGTTAATACTGCAGGTATGCAATACCCTAAGGCAACAGATGACGAGATGAATATTTTGTATGTACAATCTTTACTTAATGGTTTATGCGACACACATAGACAGATTGTTTACATGACTGTGACTGGTTGGCAGACAATGACGCCCGATAAAATAATGGGTGACCTGGCCATTAAGGATGGTGCAGGAGCTTTCCCAGATCGTACACCGTTGCCCCCACCCCCTCCCCCGCCTGAAACTGTCATGCATGCTCACGATGGCTCAGTGCAGAATGCTAGAGGAAATCATTACAGGGGCAGGGGAGGTCACAATAGAGGAAAGGGTAGGGGAGCCCAAGGGAATAACCAGCGCAGACCAGGCACTTGTTTTAACTGTGGGAAACAGGGACACTGGAGACAGGAATGTTGGGCCCCTTCTCAGGGTAACAACCAACAACAAAATTATCAGCAGCAGGATTATCAAAGTCAGGGAAATCACAGGCAGCATCAAGGCTATGGTCAGCAGAATCAACCACAATACCAGCAGAATAGCAGCAGAAACATGCAGCAAAACACTCAGAGGCCCCAACAAAATCACAATTATCAGGGCCAAAATGTTTCCAGCCCTCAATATAATGTTGCATGGAACCAAGAGATGCCTTATAGCCAATAGGGATGCCCGAGGACGGAAACCCTCGTCTGCCCACAAGCTTCTGTGTCTAGTGGATGGTTAGATATACCATTACTATCATTGTATGTCAATGGCAGATTAACTGATTTTCTTGTAGACACAGGTGCAACGCGTTCTTGTCTTAATAAACATTCTTACAAGGGCCCAATGCAGCAAGCAGACGAGTCCTCTATGGGTATTGAGGGTACTCTCACTAAATGTTACAACACTCCCATTTTGTCAGTTCAATTAAATCCTAGGTCTGACAAACACTGGAAGCACCCTTTCAGGGTTATTCCACAATGTCCAGTGAATTTATTAGGACGTGATCTCATGGCCAAAATGCAAATTGACATAAGCATTGATGACAAGGGGGGGATTATTGTAAGTTCTCCACATCTCTCCCCCAATGATTATGATCTTTCTCTTTTTCAGCATGACACTGGCAGACTCAAAGTCCGAGGGTTAACAATGCCAGATAGATTAGTTGAACAACTGACCAAATTGTCAGATTTTGCCATCCATGGTGATATGCCTTACACACGCATGACATTTGCTAATCCTGTTTCATGTATTGTCTATGATCCAGAAGCAGAGATGCATGACCCTGAAGCACACTCAGATGTGTCTGCTCGCATTGAAGGTGTATGGATCACACCAACGACTGTCTACATTGCATCAGACAAAGGAGCCTTCATATGGGCTCAAGGACAGCAGCTTGTATTACAGGACAAGTATTTACCTATTGACGAGATATGGGATATAGAATGGAATCTTTTTTCTACTGACATACCTTTATCATTACAGGACATTGACCCACGGGTATGGGCTACTTCTCACACTGACCCAGGTCTCATCTCATGTACACCATATGAGGCTACACTAAAGCCAGGAGTAAGTCCGGTTTACATTAAACAGTACCCATTATCTGCAGAAAAGGAAGCAGGTATTGAACCGATCATTAAGGAGTTACTCACAAAAGGAGTGATAGAACCAACTGTCTCACCATACAACACACCAGTTAACCCAGTACCGAAACCTAACAGTTCGCAGTGGCGTTTTACACAAGATTTGCGCGCAGTTAATCAATTAGTGCAACCATTAGCGCCTATAGTACCAGATGTTACAGCGATCATTACAGCCATACCAGCAACAGCGATCTATTTCACGGTAATAGACTTGAACTCAGCTTACTTTTCCATTCCGGTACACCCTAACACAAGATCTTTGTTTGCGTTTACCTACAAAGGTGAACAATTTAGGTGGTCTCGTCTACCACAGGGATATTGCGATTCCGCCACGGCTTACAGCCTGATCGTGCGCATGACTCTTGCTGACTGGTGTCCGCCCGGTGACTCTGTTTTGCTGCAGTATGTGGATGATTTACTACTCTGCAGTCAAACTGAGGAAGCGTGCACTCTGGATACGCATAGTCTGATGGAGCATCTCGCTGCTACAGGTCATAAGGTCTCACCACACAAGATACAGTTGGTGCAACAAACTGTCAAATATTTAGGCTTCATACTACAGCCAGGACAGAGACTCCTTTCGCCTGATCGAGTCAAGGTAATTGCCACTCTCCCCAAACCCAAGACGAAAGCTGCTATGTTATCTTTTCTGGGGATGATTACCTATTGCCGCCAATGGATACCGAACTGTTCCCACTGGGATAACATCTTGAGACAATTGACATTGATGCATATGCCAGACCCACTGCAATAGACGCCAGAGAATATCACTGCATTCACTGAACTTAAGACTGCATTGTGTTCTAGCCCCGCTCTGGGCTTGCCGAACTATAACCTGCCTTTCCATTTGTTTTGCAGCGAGACAGGTACCGCGGTTGTTGGCGTACTAGCACAAGAACATGGCTCAGGCTATTGTCAGGGTTCTGCTCGCCACAAACCAGGGTCGGACCGCGAGGCTGAGGTGGGGTTGTAAAAGCACTGACCTGAGACCGCGCAGGCTGATCCGGATTGCGCAGTTCGTAGTCATATGTCGCAGGATCAGGATTGGAGAAGACAGCGTCGTCGTTGTACAAGCCAGGGTCAGAACAGGAGACGTCAGGATAAACATTGTCCATGCAGGAGTTCGGCAATAAGGAGATAGGAGAGACCCGCTTCAGCTTAGGAGCGCGGGGTTGGCCTTTGCGCGAGCGACGACCATGGCCCATGGTGCTGGTCACAGGAGATGGTAGGCAGACCAGAATAGCACACCGTCTTGCTGCACGGGTGCACCAGTGCTACAACGCAAAAGTCCTGAGCAGGCAAGGGAATCCACTGTTTCAGCGCAGGAACCAGGACACGGCCTCTCTATATTAGGGAAAGAGTAGGCCCCAGGAACCAGGAAGCTGTAGATACAGGGAAACCTCCGCTTCAGTGCAGGAATCCAGGAGACTGCAGAACGCAGGGACGAACCTCTACTTTAGTGCAGGAATCCAGGAGGCTGAAGGACGCAGGGACGAAACCTCTGCTTCAGCACAGGGGAACAGAAGCTGAAGGACGCAGGGAATACCTCCGTATCAGCATAAGGGAACAAGCGGCTTGAAGGGAGCTGAAGGATGCAGGACGTAACCTGGAATCAGCATTGGAGAACAAGCGGCTTGAAGGAAGCTGAAGGACGCAGGGCGGAACCTGGTATCAGCAAAGGAGAACAAGCGAGAGCTTGTGGCAAAACAGTTGACATCCAGTTAGGACTATGCTCGGCAAGGAGCATTATGGGCAAGCAATACTTAAAGGCCAGCGGGCCAATCCCCGGCGGGGGTGTGAAGGTCCTGCCCCTAATGAGTGAATGCAAGTATAGTTTGCAATGAAAGGCTGCACAGCTGCAGTAGATACCAGAGGGAGTGTGTATTGCTTTGAGTGAATCCAGGCTGCAGCAAACCTCAGGAAAGCTGTTCCAGAACTGCACCGGTCTGCAAGGTAAGGTAACCAGTAAACCGTGGAGCGGATTCCTTACAGCTATAGACCGGTGGCATTCTATTCTAAGAAACTGCAGGAGATTGTGCAAGGGTTCCCAGCGTGTTTAAGACAAGTAGCTGCATGCGCTATTTTGGTAGAAGCAGTACAAACTATTGTGCTGTCACACAAACTAACCTTGCATACATCACACCAGGTACTACATGTTCTCAAGAACCTCACTACGCAGCACATGACCGCACAGCATAGAACAGGGTATGAAACTATCCTCACATCTACCTCAAACCTCACTGTCAAATATCACCCACCACACACTGGTCCTGCTCAAATTCTGTCTAAACTGTTACTACACAACTCTGACATAGGCAATGAAGATCATGACTGCCTACAAAACATACACAACACGACATCAGTAAGGAGCGACTTAGAAAGTACGCCCCTTAAGGAGGGAGATGTATTGTTTGTAGATGGGTCATGCTCTAAGCCCTCAGATGGAGTATATCTGACGGGATTTGCAGTAGTTAGGTTACCAGACACAGTAATCTGTTCTGGAGCGTTGCCGTTTGTTTCAGCTCAAGCAGCAGAATTAGTAGCATTGACCGAAGCATGTAAAGCATCATCTCAGAATACGGTAACCATTTACACAGACTCTCGCTATGCATACGGAGTCGTACACGATTTTGGAGTAATTTGGAAAAATCGTGGTTTTGTAAGTGCTGATGGTAAGGGAATATCACATGCGACATTGGTAGAGCAGTTACTGGAAGCCATGTTGCTACCCAGTAAACTAGCAATTGTTAAATGTAAAGGACATGCTGGTGGAGAGACAGATGAGGCCAAAGGTAATGAGTTGGCCGATTTTCATGCAAAAGAGGCTGCACGATCACAAATTATGTTTCCAGCATACCACACCACTGTTGACACACAGCTCAATATGGTAATGACATGCCATCTCCCAGACTACGATCTTAAAATGTTACAAGAACTTGCAGAAGAAAAAGATGTAGAGCTATGGGAGGGAAAAGGTTTGAGCAAGGATGAGAATGGGATTTGGACTAAGGACACAGTGATAGGTTTTCCTAAAATAGCCAGCCCTATTCTAGTCTCACATTTCCATGGAATTGGGCATAAAGGAAAGAAAGCTACAGGTGATCAGATTAAGGAATTGTTCCTAGTTAGAGACATTGATCAGGTAGTTGAGACACAACTAGCTAGATGTCTAACATGCATCAGAAATAACACACAAGGAACACGACCCGCAAAACATGAACATCTACCGCCACCTAGTGGCCCAATGGAGCAAATACAGATTGATTTCACACAGATGCCAACAGCTGCGGGAAAGCTGAAATACCTACTGGTAATGGTAGATCAATTCAGCAAATGGGTTGAGGCATTTCCTACATCGAACGAGAATGCAAAGACTGTTGTAAAAATACTTTGCAAGGAAATCATTCCCCGATGGGGATGTCCTCTTCAAATAAATAGTGATCGAGGAACACATTTACAATCCCCCCTTTTTCTTCTCATCAGGAAATTATCCAAACACAGGGGGGGACACAATGCTTCTATCCACTTGGGAGTATTTGTAGTGAAATCCCATGCACTTAATTCACATCTCCCTAGTCAAGCATTTCTCTCAGCCCCAAAACATATAGCATGAAAATAAGCAGATATAAGCAGTCTCTTAATAATGAAAGTCTTATCTGTTTATCAGCTGTAGAGTAAGCTTCTCTGCTCTCCTGGAACCGCACCTGTGCGTGCACAGAAAATCAGCATCCAGGTTTAGAAGTCTTATTTGGGGTCTTGCAATCAGCTATGCTGGGCAGAGCTCAAGACCGGTCAGCTCCAGAGATGGGTGTTCTTTTTGTCAGTCTCTCCTGTGAGACTCAAAAACACTGCTCTGTCTCTCCCAAGTTCAGCTCTCAGTCAGAGCTAAGGAGTCCTCCTTCCTGTCTCACAAGAGATGCTTTTGTAAGCAATCTAAATCAGGCAGGTGGTGTTTAGTATTTAACTCCCCACAGTTAACCACCACACTGCTAGATTAAAGGCACATTACTGAACAGGGATAAGTCCCCTGTTACAGTAGGCTCCTCTTAAATCGAGTTTGGAGAATATAGAGGCTCCTTGAAGACGGTCGAAGAGTTCAGAAATTAAAGGGAGAGGGTATCGTTTTTATACCGTAATTTTGTTAAGCCCACGAAAGTCGATACAGGGTCTTAGAGAGCCATCCTTCTTCTTCACGAAGAAGAAGCCTGCCCCGGCGGGGGAGGTAGAGTTGCGGATGAACCCTTTCTCAAGATTCTCCTGGATATAAGAAGTCATTGCCTCTGTCTCAGGCACAGATAAGGGATACGACTTAGACTTAGGAAGTATGGTTCCAGGAATTAAATCAATGGGACAATCGCAAGGGCGATGGGGAGGTAGTACCTCAGCCTGTATCTTATTGAAGACATCTAAGTACTCGTGATACACCGTCGGCAAAGCAGAGTGGTGTCGAGGCCAGCGAGCACGGCCACAGGAGGAGTAACTGTCGTCTCAGAGGTAGCAGCCCATTGGATGGGCAAAACATTGGTCCAATCAATACGCGGGTTGTGAAGTTGGAGCCATGGCAATCCCAGAATAACCTGGTTAGTAGGGGAGTGGAAAACATCAAAGACCATTACCTCTGTATGACCATCCGCGGTGGTCAAGGTAAGTGGAATAGACTCCCAAATGATGAAGGCTGGTTGGAGCGGTCGTCCGTCGATAGCCTCCAGGCCGATGGGTGACTTTTTCTTGACTAATGGGATTTGGTTTTTGCAAGCGAAGGTGTGATCAAGAAAGTTACCACCAGACCCAGAGTCAATGAACGCTTCCACTTCTATTTGAAGATCAGGATCCGCCAGAGTTACAGGGAGTAGTATCTTCTTCAGTAGTTCCTTAGGGAGAGAGGGGCAAGGAGAGATAGTACCCAGTAAAAGCCCCTCTACCTTTACTGGGCGTTCCCGTTTCCCGGTTTCAAGCGGCAGTGACGAAGTCGGTGTTCTGGGGAACCGCAATAATAGCAGAGACCTTCCTCACGACGTTGTGCTTTCTCAGCAGCCCGAAGCTGTTGGCTACCGATTTGCATCGGTTCAGGGGCATCCAACGCAAGGAAGGCCGAAGGGGGTGACCTAGGAGAAACAGGCAGAGATAGGAGAGAACGGGAACAGTGACGCTCGTGGCGTCGTTCTGAGTGCGCTGATCCATCCGGATACTGAGAGCAATGAGTTCCTCAAGGGAGGAAGGCCGAGCATGGGCTGCGAGGTCATCCTTAAGAGTTTCGGACAAACCGTGCCAGTATGCTGTGGCGAGAGCTTCATCGTTCCACTGGGTCTCTGCGGCGATGGTGCGGAACTCCACCGCGTATCTTGCAGCTGACCTATGAGCCTGAGAGAGATGGAACAAGGAAAAAGCAGCAGTCTCCCTACGCGCTGGCGTGTCAAACACCTGTTGGAACTCACGCCGGAATTTGGGGTTATCTTGGGTTATGTCAGGTTTGTGTTCCCAGAGAGGAGAAGCCCAAGCGAGTGTGTCGCCAGTGAGTAGGGCAAAGATGTAGACCACCTTGGTACAACCAGTAGGAAAGAGGGACGGGGACATCTCGAATTGAACTTCGCACTGATTCAATAATCCTCGGCAAGCAAGGGAGTCCCCATCATACCGGTTGGGAGGTAGAATACGTGGTCTCGGATTACTTATAGCCACAGGTCCGGGGGTGACGGTGCTACTGGGGATTCCCGGAGAGATAAATTGGAAAGTTGTTGTTTAACAGTGGTAATTTGGTTGCTTAGGAATAGCAAATGTTCCACGGAAACACCTTGGCCCACCTCAAGTCTGCACTCCCTGACTCTTGGACACTCCACCTCAGGGGTTCTGCATTTGTTGGGCTCTGCATAATGTAACGCCTGTATGCCCGCAGACCTGGCCAGTCCCCAGTACTGAGGTGGGCAAGGGTATAACACGCACCCACAGCAGTGAGGGCGTGCCAGGAGTGTGGTAATGTGTTGCCGGGCCTGGTGAGAAAGGGTTAACGTATACTTGCTGAGTCCGGGGTGCCAGAGGTCGGAGGGTAATGTCCAAGTGCCAGAGTTCAAGGGTTGGAGAGAGCAGCGTAGTGATGTCCGTAAGCCAGGGTTCAAGGGCAGGAGAAGGCAGCGTAGTCAAATCCAAAGCAGAGTTCAAGTTCAAACCAAGGGAATACAAACAGGGGCAGGGACAGGAACCAGAGCTGAAACAAACAAGGGAGCTAGGCATAGACACTGCACACACAGGAGCTTCAGGAAAGCTATGCAGAGCAATGACTGAGAGGACAGAGTGGGGTTATAAAGGAAGGAGGACCAATAGGGATGAGGGGTGGAGCAGAGGCTTGAGTGAGTGTTTGCAGGGATAGGTCTAAGAGAGCAGGGGAGGAGACAGGGAAATAATCCAGAGAGATGGCTTGTAAGCAATTGGGGGCAGAGCTGGTGTTTAGGGGTGGCTGATAACTGGAGCGGGTGCGCGCGCCTTCTGTAAGTCTGTTATGCGTACGCACCGTGCATGTCACAGGGCGTGAGGGACGCACCGCCGGGGAGACGCTTGGCGCTGGAGGCGGAAGGAAAGGATAGGAAGAGGAGCCAGGATAGGCACAGGAGCCAGGTAAGGCAAGGGCTGGGGTGATGGAGACACGCCGAGAAATGCGCGCACCACGGAGGGTAACGAGGGACCGAGAACGTGCGCGCACAGTGCGGGAGCCGCACACGTGACCCGAGCGCGCGTCTGGGCGCGCTAAAGTGCCGCGGAGGAACGGCCGATAGAGGAAGATGGGAAAGAGTGAGGACATAGGGTAGAGGGGTAATTAGATGCCGTGGGAACTGGGGTGACGGGGACATGCTGGGAAGCGCAAGTCCTCCGATCCGTTACACATGTTATGAGATAATACTCATGCATCAGTACTGGAACTCTGCTTCTCCGCTCACAAGCCTCTTGATTATGTTCATCCAGACCCCTCTGAGCCTTCGTCCAGCAGGAACGCAGGGAGCAACGCAGCCGCTGTTAGAGTCCTCCAGGAAAAGTCCTCGTGTGCAAATGGTTCCGGGCAGGGCAGAATAAGGCGGGGAGCCGTGTAGAGGTAGCTATCAGCGTCTCGATTCCAAAATACTAAGTGGTATGATGTATGCGCTCTCACAAGCAGCTCAATGCTCACCCTACGCGTTTCTTCACGTTAAGTGATTTCATCAGGGGAAGGATATTAGGTGCTCATCATCGGTATATATATGTCCAAGTGATCCAATCAAATTGGATATAGGCACGTGTATTGACTAAACATACTAATTGTATAACACTCAATTCTGGTACAACCAAAATAATTAGTTGAAACAAAATACAACTATATTAAACAAATACCAAAACCATATAAAAATACATATGCATAAGTGTAAAAAAAATAAATATATATATACAGTGTTCGACAAATCACCCAAAAATCTACTCGCCACCTAGTCCCGCCCCCAACCCCGCCCCTAGTCCCGCCCAATCCTGCCCCCAGTCCCGCCCAAATCCAGCCCCCAACCCTTGTCCCGCCCCCAACCCAGCTTTAAAATAAAATATATTAATAAAATACATTTAATAAATTCCTAGTCAGAACATTCGTTTTTGACATAAATGTATTTTTGTATTACATTATACTACAATTAGTCCTTGTTACGTGTGTGTGTGTGTGTATGTGTGTGTGTAAATGTCGGATCTAGAAATAAAAGCCAGGTGTGAATGACTAGTTTCCTGAACCTTTTAACCAGTGTCTGGACGTCCCCGCTTCATAATATCTAAAGCAGCCATCCCGCCTGGGATCTTACCTGATCCGCAGTCCCTCAATGTCCAGGTACCCTCATTCCCGCAATGTTATACATTGGAGGGGATGTGTTCCCTACCTGTCTTCTGGGTTAGGGGGAATTCCAATGTCTTCCGTTTGAAGCTTGAGTCAGATCTGGAAGAAAGCAGTAAGAGAAGCAGAGGTCCCAAAATGGGGCCGTCACGTCAATAATGGCTCCGTGCCTCCAGGGGGTACTTTAAGTGCCTTCCTTTCATTCCCCTCACCACGAGGTTTGGTGGATTTGCACGCGAATCAACAAAGGGAGGGGCTAATGGGGCGGGCTATTTAAACCCTGCGCTTGCAGGAGCGGCTCACTGATTCTGTTTTCTTCTCACCCTGCAGGTCCCTGTGGCTCCCGATCGTGATCACAATGAAGCAGCCCAGCAGAATCCAGCCTCCTGCATCGGCAGCCCCATGGAAGCAGCAGCCCTCCCCCACCCCCGCTCCCAGCCGGAGACTGAAAGAATCAGCCCCACGGAAGCAGAAGCAGCACCAGCAGCCCTCCCTCAGCCCCGCTCCCAGCCGGAGACTGAGAGAATCAGCCCGGCATGCCAGCTCTGCCCCCCCAGCCTCACTCTGGTGCCTGCTACGTGCAGAGCAGGGAAATGCAGGCTGCTTTACTCCCCCTCACAGATAAACGGCCCCCCTCTCCCCATGCTGCCCTGGTCACCTCTCCCCCTGCTGCCCTGGTCACCTCTCCCCATGTTGCCCTGGTCTCATCTCCCCCCTGCTGCCCTGGTCTCTCCCCCTGCTGCCCTGGTCACCTCTCCCCATGCTGCCCTGGTCACCTCCCCCCATGCTGCCCTGGTCACCTCACCACATGCTGCTCTGGTCACCTCCCCCATGCTGCCCTGGTCACCCATCCCCATGCTGCACTGATACCCCCTCCCCATGCTGCACTGATACCCCCTCCCCATGCTGCACTGGTACCCTCTCCCCATGCTGCACTGATATCCTCTCCCCATGCTGCACTG
Organism: Ascaphus truei; assembly: GCF_040206685.1. Classification (NCBI taxonomy): domain Eukaryota; kingdom Metazoa; phylum Chordata; class Amphibia; order Anura; family Ascaphidae; genus Ascaphus; species Ascaphus truei. The sequence continues at coordinate 31,428,718 of NC_134497.1, read as the reverse complement.
ATACCCTCTCCCCATGCTGCACTGATACCCTCTCCCCATTCTGCACTGATACCCTCTCCCCATGCTGCACTGATACCCTCTCCCCATGCTGCACTGATACCCTCTCCCCATGCTGCACTGATACCCTCTCCCCATGCTGCACTGATACCCTCTCCCCATGCTGCACTGATACCCTCTCCCCATGCTGCACTGATACCCCCTCCCCATGCTGCCCCGGTCACCTCTCCCCATGCTGCCCTGTTCACCCCTCCCACAACACAGTACATCCCCCCCCCATGCTGCCCACACCATCCCCTCTCCTGCTGACCAGACCACCCCCCCCATGGCTGGGCCGAGCCAACCCACCGCCGCAGCAGAGTTACTCGCCGTGTTCATGGCTCCTTACCCTCACGCGCCTTACCCTCACGCGCCTTACCCCCACGCGCCTTACCCCCACGTGCCTTACCCCCACGCGCCCTACCCCCACGCGCCCAATGCCCACGCGTCCCAAGCCCCCCTGTACGCACCGGCACATTACACACACTACGCCCCTGCGCATATGCACCTGCCCCCTACGCGCCATAACCACCGGTGCCGCTAGCACAGGCACCCGCACAACATGCCCCCGCGCCTTATGCGCCGGCACCAGCCTTGGATCCAGCAACGCAGTCCCACTGCCCCTGGCTGCGGGGTGCCCCCCAGTGTCCCGGGCCCCTCCCCCGGTGGATGCACCGGCACTGGGAAGCGTCGCCGATCCGGGTGCAGCAACAGGAGTCGTGCAGCGGCCAAAAGACCCAGGACCGGTCACCCAGGTGCACAAGCCGCAGGATCAGGTGAGCATAAAAATGCAGCATTGGAAAGTAATGAGGATGATGTTGATGTTAGTGATGGGGGGTCGGTTAGGTCAGGGTCGGACTGTGAGTCCCAGGGGTCAGACAGCGAGGATAGTGAGAGCGCAAGAGCGAGCAGCGAGTCAGACGCAAGCAGCGGCGCAGACAGCGATGAGACCCCAGGGGTAAAACGCATAAGGAAACAGGTAGAAGCGTTGAGCAAGGCGGTAAAGCTGAGTAGGACAGATAGGGGAAAACGCAAAGCGCACAAAGACAAAGGGGTGGCTTCCACCCACAGCGGGGAGGATTCGTTTGCAGTCGAGACTAGCTCCCTGTACACACACCTGCCCAGGAGAACACAGAGAGACATAGGTAACAGGAAGTATGTGGATATGTTTAAGCTGTCTGTAAAGGGGCGAGCAGAGAGGCAACGCGCGCAAGAGGCGGGCAAGAAAGGTCAGGTAGTGAGGAGTAATGCGAACTGGGTTATGGGTTTCATTGTGTTCGGGGACTGTTTCCTTTCAAAACATCCCAAGGAATTGCATAATGTGATGAAATACATAAGTGTGATACAGAACATACATGACGAACACGGGGGGTCAGCGTGGTGGGATTATGACGAACAGTTCAGGCATAGGTGGCAGGGGGGTACACGGTTGAGTTTGGGGAAGATGGACATGGAATTGTGGATGAAGTTAGTGGGACGGGGGAAGCAGGGGGGCGACGCAGGGGGGCGACGGGGGCGATCGGCCTGGGAGTGATTCAACAAGCAGGGGCAATAAAGGGGAGTGTTGGGCGTTTAATGATAAACTGCAAGCTGGGGGCGGGTTGCAAGTTTAGACATGTGTGTAGCCGGTGCGGGGGTAGCTACCCCATCAAGAAGTGCTTCAAAGGCCCTGGGCAACCGCAGCCAGGGGAGAGGGAAGGCCCTAACACCGGTCAGCCTTAGCGGTTTGGGCCGTTGGCTAAAGGGGTACCCTGACCGGGAGAAGGTGGGGTTTTCTTGGAGGAGGGTTTAGAAGGGGGTTTGTTCACATACCAGTGGGGGTGGGGGTGAGTTAAAGGAGATAAAATTGGGATGTATGGTGGGCCCCTTCACACCCCCCCCCTATTGCTCAGTTAATTATTTCCCCGGGTGAAAAAAAAAAAATTATATTCAGGCTAATACAACACCTGTCAAACCCAAGGGGGGTATGAGGCCATAGACCCAAGCTATGCCGGATACAATACCAATCATTCGACACTGCCATAAGG